>NW_013677392.1:10736-12854 GCF_000517525.1 Limulus polyphemus | reverse complement strand
ACACCCAAAACGTCAAGGAAATAATTTTCGTCACAACACCGTAACACAGGGGAATGTCATCACATATCGTTTTGTCAGAAAACGTTTAAATTCTAATTTATGGATGAAATTATCACAAACTGTTAATAAAAGAAAGTTATATTATTAAATGTTTAGTCATTTTTAAGGCAAAATTTTTTGGTACTATGTTGTTGTAAACAGCAGAAGATTTTTCATTTTATATCTTTGCTGAAGTTATTGGACTTCCATATGTTGTTTAATGAAAAAATAACATCAAGTTGTGAAATATATAAAAGAGTGAAGTGCAGTTTGCAGTTTCTGTCCAGTTCTGTTAGACACTCCCGTGTGATCAAAAGTGCGTATTTGGTAGTTGAAAGAAGTTTTACTAAAGTAGTTGGATTTATAGCTACCACATTTGAATGTGAAATGTCTTTAGTACTAAAACGGTTACTGATACGTTTGACCACTTAAAGACAATACGGAGATTATTCTGGGGTAGAAAGAACTAAGTTGCTTATAAAGTTAGGTTTTTGGTCATTTACTGGTCGCTTAGTTTGGAAGGGTGTCCTGATCTGGTTAGTGACTCGGTTTTATGAAGAGAATTCCACTTTTGATTTTGTGACCTTTAACTAATCTTTTGCACCTGAAATAGTAGTAAAGGGTTGAATACTTATACAATTGAGAATATTCTCATTTTCTATGAAAATCGAACTTACTCACCTAAAATCAGCGTTTTCTAACTTTCTTAGTTTGGAGTATATTGTATGAACTCTAAACATAAAGTTCAATTTGAAAGTTTCATGACTGCAAGGCAAAAGTATATATGAAATTCCAATCAGTCCACTATTATACAGTTATAAGAATTTTTTAAACTAATTTAAGTGTAGATGATGTTAATAATCTACTTTGTGAATGTGAAAATACTTTATTTTTTATACTTTTCATAAACATATTATTACTGGTAACTTGGAAACTATAAAAATAAACTATTATGTGAAATACTCAAAAAGGTCTAAATACACAATTGACACAAAATGTAATAAGTAAAATATTCTATAATCTATTGAAAATAATATTGATGAATACATTTTGAATCTTGACTATATTACACCTTACCTTCCTGGTTGGTTTTTGTAATGAAAGTTTTATGTACTTAAAATAAGTTTTCAATTATCTTGTAAAAATTAAAAAAATACCGTACAGATTTATCGTTTCGTCGTTTAAAAAATAAGATTCAAGATTTACAAGAAAAATATGTTATACTTCCAATTGATAATGCTAATTGTAATTTTGCTTTATTTGTGAAACGTTTTATGCACTAATTACGATAAATAAAATCAATGATATACAAACATTTAAACTTATTAACCAATCAAAAAATACGTTAATTAATAATTTCATTAAAGCTTATAGAGAAGTTAAATAGATTTATCTTTTCTCTATGATATTATTAAACTACGTAAATCTTTGATTAACTTTAGATTTATTTCTAATCCAATAAAAACAATTATTAGACAACCGTCGTTTTATTAAATATAATACTTAACATTTTATTTCATAAAATAAAAAGTGTAAATAATAATAATAATAAAGATAATTAAGCCATTTTAAAATACCTAAATAAATTTGAACAAGTGAAAAATATTTAATATTACCACACAGTATACCATATTTCCATTGAAAGATTTAATTTATATTATAAATTCATTTTAGAACAGTTCTGTTATCCTTTCATTGTACCGGAAGATAGTTTTCTTTGTTTAAAGGCAAGCACAAAGCAACACAATGGGCTGTCTGTGCTCTGCCCTCACGGGTATCGAAACCCAGATTATAGCGATGTAAGTTCCCAAAATTACCGCTGTGTCACTGGGGGCAATTCAAGTAGAATATATATAATCCTGTGATATATAATCTACTAAAACTATTTATCCGATAGAATTATAAATTGAGAATACTTGAATATCGGATGTTTAGGCATATAAAGTAGACCTAGAAATTAAAATAATTGATAATGATATCAGTCTAAATGTTTTTGGTAAAATAAAATATTTTTCTTTTACATTATACAGCTTTCCCACTTTTAATAGTAATGTACTATTCTATTCTGTTATATGTATT
>NW_013677392.1:6412-10638 GCF_000517525.1 Limulus polyphemus | reverse complement strand
CGGCTGAAAGGGCGAGCATGTTTGGTGTGACAGGGATTCGAACCCGCGACCCTCAGACTGCGAGTCGAGTGCCTTAACCCCCTGGCCATGCTGGGCTCTTTGTTTGAAGGCAAGCACAAAGCAACAGAATGGGCTATCTGTGTTCTGCCCTCACGGGTATCGAAACCCAGATTATAGCGATGTAAGTTCCCAAAATTACCGCTGTGTCACTGGGGGCAATTCAAGTAGAATATATATAATCCTGTGATATATAATCTACTAAAACTATTTATCCGATAGAATTATAAATTGAGAATACTTGAATATCGGATGTATAGGCATATAATGTAGACCTAGAAATTAAAATAATTGATAATGATATCAATCTAAATGTTTTTGGTAAAATAAAATATTTTTCTTTTACATTATACAGCTTTCCCTCTTTTAATAGTAATGTACTATACTATTCTGTTATATGTACTATATAACTTCACAATTATTCAGATTTTGTAGAATTTGTAATAAATTACAACATTTCATTATTAATGTTGAAATATTGATGCAAAAATTATATTCAATAGATTTAATAAAGAAACTCTAAATAAAATTATTAATATATTTTGTGATATATATATATATATATTAAATAAAAACAAAGAAGTAAAAATTAAGTAGTTTTTGCTGGTACTTTCTATTAAATATTTTCAGTTTTTAATTAGGTCCTTTAAACGACACTACTTTTATGCGGATGAACACCTTATCGCATATCGCTCGTGTAATGTCTGAAAGTTGGTAGTTACAGTGGTCTTAATGGGCGGTAATTCGGAGTTATATTAGCTAGTTTAGATAACTTGGTTGGGCTTTTATAACTCTGTACTAGTATACATTATCTACAGTACTACTAATTAAGTTAAGTTAGGGCTTTACTACTATAATTGGGCTGGAATGCCAACCTCAGAAGGTAAGTTTACCTTACTCCCAGGTGGTAGTGCCTTATTTCGTTTATATTGGTTTCTTTGGAGAGCAGTCACCTTCCCACAATTATCTGCAGGCAGTGAAGGATGATATAGATATGGGGCGTTGTTGATTTGAGCAACCACATCACACTTTCCCAACTAGTATTTATATTGATGATTTTATTTGACTTCTTTTATGAATTTTTTTTTCATGTGAGACTGGCGAACGGAGGTTAACACTGATAGACAGTGTATCCCCACTGTAATGTGGTTCCTACTCCATCAATCATCCTCAAAACCCAGAACACATTTTATATCCCACATTATAGTCTGTATCCTGGGGATCCTTTTAATTTACGCAGCATTTTGAATTTAATTTTGTTTGGGCGTGTTTTGTTTATTAATATATATATATATATAAGCATTGTCAGTTTTGGTCTTAGTTGTGAACTTCATATCATAACGGATAATATGTGTGGTAATAGCACTCAAATGCGTTTGGTATACCTATCAGACAATATCCAAACACTGATGATAAACTAACCAGCTTTCACGGAATATCAATATAGATTACTTCTGAACTCCTATTGTCTTTCACTGTCTGTAGCCAGTTGTGGGAAGACAGTTACCATTTAAGTTTTTAAAGTAGAAATGGAACCAGCCTATAATTTTTACAATATGAAACTCCCAACCTCCGCCCTTTCCAGAAAGGTGTTAAACCAAACTAACTGATCTTAAAAGAAACTACAAACCCTACCTTAATAGTTATTGCATATCGAACCTCCTCCATATCTCTTGAAGTTTTATTCGAGTATCAAACGGAGAAGCCGAGACAAGCCCAGCTACCTGAAGCTAGTCTTTCCGTCCCGGTATACTGAATAAAATCATGTTTTCAAAGTTAGTTACTTATAAACCAAGAGTAAGAAACGGCCTATAGTGTCGCCTGATAAAGTGCATGAATGGCAGTTTGATGGATTAGAACGGAATATATATTTTTGTTTTTCTAGATAAGTCCGTGGTTGTCAAAGTACATCAAATGTCGAATACTTACTAGAGGATAGTAGTAATTTATAAAAATATAACAAAATTTTCAATTTCCCAAATTACTTTTAATTATAATCTTCTCGGTATCTATCATTATAAATAAGTTTCCTGCGCCATCTATTGAATGGTTCCACAAACAAAAAACAGAAAATTTACACCTTGGGAATTCAAGATTCAGACAATTGGAAAATAACTATAGTATGTACAACAACCATTTCTCTATAATAGAACATAAATTTAAAAGAAGTAATCTCTTCACAACAAGAACGCGACTTTCACTAGGAGTGTACGTGAGGGTTTGATTATATCTTTATTGGTGTAATTTTTTAATGTTATACTGAAAAACATGAGTTCCTAAAAAATACAATAATAATACTATTTTGTACAACATTTATTTTTTAAACCATTAAAGTTTATATCAGAAAAGTTTATGAACATTTTGAGTTCTGTACATTGAATCATTTTAATGTAATGAGTTGCGTATGACTAAAGAGCCCAATCCAAAAACTTTTCCGTGCAGCTCTTCCCAGGAAAAAATCATTTTTTTACAAAATGTTCACTTTTATAAATTTATTCCAATAAGTTACGAATACTACGAATACAAGTATAAACAGCCGCCCATAGAGCGGCGTTTCTGCTAGTTATTTGAATTCTGTAAGGTGTATTCTACCATACAACAGTAAGTGTTGAAGGGTCAGCATATGCTTATTGTTGGTGTTTGTGGGTGTATCGTTCTCCACGTTATGCATTAAAATCAGTCTTATGAATATTTAATAATTGACCAAGTTCTCCTTAGCTTAGTTTGGCCTAAATCGTTCACTAGTGCCATCTATAGACGCGTACAATAATTAAAACTATTCACGGTACGTTTGTTAAAAAACTGCTTTGTCACTGAAAGAGAAACCATTAATGTTTAGAATCACAGTAACAACTCCAACCAGTTTTGGAAGTAGGTATCTCTGTTTCTATATAAACAGAATGTGATTTTGGATGAAGTCTGTTGAAGGCAAACCATATAATGAAGTAAGGTAGTATATAAAATATGGGTATTTCATTCTTTTGAACTTAGAAATATGTCTGTTTTTGACACTTTAGGATGTATAAACGTTATTAATATACAGGGAAAATGTGTTTCACCTTCAAAGGTTTTAAGTATCATCAGAACTGTAACAGAACTATCTATTTCAGAAAATTGGTAAGTTAAACAAAATAAAATTAGATCAAATAAAGACCCTACATTTTTATTTAGGTCTCTTCTAGTTGTTTTATGGCTACTTAAAACACTCATTTATAAAGGTGATAAAGGAACGCAATTATCAAAATACGTTAAATATCGACCACATACTAAAGGATAGTACGTAAATTATAAATATAAAAATAAACATTTAATTTACAAAGTTACTTTTAGTTATGATTATTTTCATTCATTAAAATATAAATAATTATAAAAATTACTGAATGTAAGCAAACTAAATCTAATCAACAAAGTATTAAAGAAAGAAAATTACCGAATAATTCAGGGAGCAGAAGATATATAGAAGCTTAACGTCTAATATATCTACCCCCCTCCTATTATAAATTCTGGCCGATGGGGCCCAGATATTTTTTTATGTATAAACCAATTAGGGTTAACTCCCGTATCAACCAAGATATCGATATAACTTGCTGTCATCCCTGTCACAGTACTTTCCTCTCATCCCATGTTAGTAGAAAGGAAAAAACAGCATTACAGTAAACACAAAATCAATTAAACATGAGACTATAACACTTTTAAACTCACACCTACCCTCTTAAGGATGAAATAGTTAACAATACATTCAATATAAAATAAACCACTATACAATTGTAAGAATGCAAAACAAGTCCATTTAATGATGGTAAACCTGTCATTATACAAAAAACTTTGGTTGGAAAAAAAATACATCAAATCATAATGTATTACAAAATTAACCATTTCATAACACTTATCATATATAATATAAAATAACCTTCTGACAGTGAAGAAAAATACGAAATGATTCCTCTTAAAAATCATATTAAACAAACTATAAACTAGTATGCAAACTATATACATTAATGAGAATTCAAAATAACGTAACCGTTTCAAAGGAAGCATATATATACACCAACCAGTTCACCATTAAAATATATATATATATATATGTGCAGTATAATAAAAAACTCAGTGAAAAACATTTAACTAAACACATTACACAGCTAAATTATGTAAAAATCATATTAGAATAA
>NW_013677392.1:4014-6402 GCF_000517525.1 Limulus polyphemus | reverse complement strand
ATTGTATCAAGTAGTTAAAGTAGTTGAATAATTCAATAGAAAAGAATGTCACACACTCCTGAGTCTTTCACATGAAATACTGTGTGATTAGAAAGAGCATGTGAATGAATTATTTCCAAATTTACGACTTCAATTTATAGTATCAAAATTAGAGTTGTATTAATTTTTAAAGTAAACTAAACACAATTAACAAAATATTCTAACAAGCCTTATATACTTCCCATTTTGTTACTTAAGTTACCATATAGCGAAAACAACTGCTGTAATATGAAAACCAGAATGGTAACAGGTTTTTGAAATACATCAAAATGTAGTTAAAGATAATGCTTACAGATGACTTTGTATTATTACTTGTTTGTTGCTACAAATGCCAAAAAAAAAAGATTATATAATATATGATACAGTGTTGTGTTCAAACTATCTAACTCAAGAAGATGTTATTAAGAAAAATGTTAATACTTTCCATAATGTATTTTCAATTGGATTATCCAAAAAAAAAAGGGGAATTGATTGTCTAACATTTAGAATTTCATTGATTATTCAAGTTTTATGCATTTATAACTAACTATTCCCTTTAATGTCCCTCTTGTAAGACCTCGATTAAAACTATTAAACATGTCATTTAATTTGTATTTCCATTAGTTCTGTTCATCTAAATTCTAAGAACAAAATTAATTCACTAAATTTCTTGAGTTCTTTTTTAGGGATCTGATTAACTTGCTCTTGTTTTCAACACGTTATTAATGTTACACAACATAAACGTTTCTTCATAATCCCTCTTAGATGGACTGTCTGTATTTTTAATTTGCATTACGGCATGCTTACTCTTAAAGATATCGCTAGATATTCTCTTTAGTGTACATACGTTCCTCCAAGATTTTTATATACGTCGTAAAGTTTCTCAGAAGAAGGAAAAGATTGGCCATTTAATAAACTCTGAAAAATGACGAAAGAAGAGAAAAAAGTGGATGGTGTTCTGTTATTTCTCAACAATAGGAAGATGGAATTTAGTAAGAAATGCTACTATTAGTGATTATTATTTAAATCCTTTAATTGCAGTTTATTCTTCTTGAAGCCCAAACTAAACACATGTACTTGGAATGTTATAATTCAATGTTAGAATCCTATTACGAGTATTGAGGAGTTGGCTGATTATGTGGCTTTGTGCTAAGACGAAAGTTATCAATTTCCATGAGATCGTTAAGTTTTTATTTAGGTAGCTTAAACTGAGGAACTAACACCATGACTGTTTAATTTGAGCTTAAAATGGGAAGATTAAAGAACATTAAGAACACAAGATGGAAATCGTTTAAACTTCATTCCTCTATACTGACTTTTTACATAAATTCATTTTAACACACAGACTGCAAAAATGAACCTAGACTTTAAAAGACTGAATAAATGTTCATACAACATTCTGTTTAGTTTATTTTTTCGTTTTAGTTAAACAAGGAAAAGAACAAGGTCATAACATTCTGTATAAGAAGCATCTCCAGCAACCCTGAAATACCCGATTTTAAGGTTTCTTAGAGTTTCTAAAATGTTACAAAAAAGCCTCAAAGTAATATGTAAAAAATATTTATTTCCGAGATTCCAGTAAGGGTTACTTTGAAAAATATTATATATACATATGGTTTAGTTGGTGTTAAGTGTGAACCTACACGATGAGAATTTTTATATTTATAATTTACGTACTATCTTTAGTATGTGGTCGATATTTAACGTATTTTGATAATTGTGAGCAGAGCACAGATAGCTAAAACATTTAATTTACAAAGTTACTTTTAGTTATGATTATTTTCATTCATTAAAATATAAATAATTATAAAAATTACTGAATGTAAGCAAACTAAATCTAATCAACAAAGTATTAAAGAAAGAAAATTACCGAATAATTCAGGGAGCAGAAGATATATAGAAGCTTAACGTCTAATATATCTACCCCCTCCTATTATAAATTCTGGCCGATGGGGCCCTGATATTTTTTATGTATAAACCAATTAGGGTTAACTCCCGTGTCAACCAAGACATCGATATAACTTGCTGTCATCCCTGTCACAGTACTTTCCTAGCATCCCAGGTAGTAGAAAGGTAAAAACAACATTACAATAAACACAAAATCAATTAAACATAAGACAATAACACTTTTAAACTCACACCTACCCTCTTAAAGATGAAATAATTAACAATACATTCAATATCAAATAAACCACTATAAAATTGTAAGAATGCAAAACAAGTCCATTTAATGATGATAAACTTGTCATAATACAAAAAAAAAACTTTGGTTGCAAAAAAAAAAAAAATACATCAAATCATAATGTATTACAAAACTAACCATTTCATAACACTTATCATATATATAATATAAAATAACCTTCTGACAGT
>NW_013677392.1:0-3443 GCF_000517525.1 Limulus polyphemus | reverse complement strand
ATACAAACAATACGTATCCCTTAACGAACCTTCATACTAATACAGTAAACATTAAAATACCAATAAGAAAAGAGACAGAGCATACAAAAATATCTTTATAGTTTAGAAAAATAAGTATTTTACACAAAATAAAAATTATAAAACAAATATATACACACACACACATATATATATATATATAAGAATTGTTTATTAAGATATATATATATACACCCAAATTACTGAAACATAACAATTATGTAGATATATATATATATATAATCTATAATGCAAAACATTTGTAAAATTACAAACTTCAGTGCTTTGTCATGTTAGATGTTTTTCAGCACCGTGATAACTGCTATTTTCGCCTATTTTCCTGGGGATTATTAAATCATACCATAACAATATCTGCATAAGAATCAAATTTCAGTCTCTGTGCTAAAGTTCAATCTGTGTTGGTTGGTTTTTATCATTGAGTAACAAACACAGTGCAGTGTTTACATCTTCACTCAATCTTTACTGATATACGGTCAAACAATACGGTTGCATTATTTTATCACAAACGCATCTAACACCCTGGTGACCTCCAGTCCTTGCATTATATAATATACAAAGTATTTCTACCCTGAGTTTCTTTGTTTGGAATTAAGCACAAAGCTACACAATGGGCTATCTGTGTTCTGCCCTCCACGGGTATCGAAACTCGGTTTCTAACGTTGTAAGTCCGCAGACATACCGCTACATCAGTGGTATGAGTTGTTGTTAGTGGTAAAATGGTAATACAACTGGACGTATGTTACATGCCTGCTATTGAGTGATAGAACAGAGTTGCTGAGGTCACGACCCTGGTTTTCTCCACGATCCTAGTTAGCACTAGCAGCTCGTCTCTTTTCATGGAAATTATTTACCAATAATCGCGAAACCAGAGATTCAAAAAGATGAAATATTATGTGACAGTGCTGAAGGTATACTGGGCTGAGCTTAATTCTAGGAATAACTGGATTCAATAGAAATAGTATGACACTACAAACATCATGCTAATAAAAGAAAGACAAAATAATCTAGTGTAGGTAAATAATGGAAAATTCAACTTTCGCTTCACGTCAAAATATAAGGCTTTAAGAAACAGATGTCTGTTCAAAACGATATTCCTTCTTCGTTCTAACCGATTAACTGAGGGATCTGAAACTAAAGTATTTAACCAGAACCTCCTGGAGTTATATGTTAACTAGTTACTGATACTTGTACTTTCGTTCTTAGTTAGAGATAATAATTTTGTTCTATCAATACATTACGAAATTATTACAGATTTCTAAATTCACCCTTTTTATAAGTGTTTTCTGACAGTTAGGTATTTTATGTTATTAATTTTAGAGCTGATGATATATTTTATATATTTTCGCTATTTTCCCTTGTGTAACATAATGATGAAAATATCATTTCTCTAACTAATATTTATCTTTATTAATATACAGGGTGTGACAAAAGCCTTTATATACTTGGTATAGCTGGTAATATAAGTTCTTGTAGTTACTATTATACGGCTAGTACTAAATAAAATATTATGGTTGCTTCTTAGTAATAGAAAGTAGACTATGTTCAAAATGTAACAAATATATATAGTCACAGTTGTCCTACACTGTATATGTACTATTTTTTCTCACGAAGAGCAGGAATTAAGCCTAAATTTCTACTTGACTGGTAGGATCATTAAACTGCCATATTTGTGTTTTAAACTAGATACCGCTATCATCAAAGCTATCTTAACCTCCCTAACTTGAAGACAATTTCAATTCCCGAAGCAACAGGCACAAGAAAATCCCAGGAGACCTTAAACACCTTGTAGAATCTATCGTTAAGCGGAGGACACCTCCCCTCTTCCTGGAAATCAAGAATTATATGTATCATCCCCAAAATAGCTGGAGATTTTAGCAACCCAGTAAATTACAGTGTTTAAACTATGTAACGAAATAATTGGAAAAAATAATTACTACCAGGTTACTGTATCATTTTTAATAAAATAAATTATTAACGGATATACAAAACGCGTCTATGAATAAACGTCATACTACTGACCAACCAGTCAGCCTAACAGAAGCTGTCCAGCTTGGCTTTAATTAATCGGAATCATGTAACGATAGCCTCTTTTCTTGATGTCAAAATAGCATTCGACAGTGTTTGACACAATGGCCTGCCCCCCAGTGGCACAGCGGTATGTCTGCGGACTTACAACGCTAGAATCCGGGTTTCGATACCCGTGGTGGGGAGAGCTCAGATAGCCCATTGTGTAGCTTTGTGCTTAATTACAAACACAATGGCCTACGATACAAACTCTCTCAACACAAAATGCCGATACCACTTATACGATGGAAATCCAGTTTTCTAACAAACAGAAAAGCTAAAGAATCAATAATGACCTGTCCACAACCTTTAACTTAGAAGCAGGAGTTCAACAAGGCTCAGTTTTAAGCCCCTTGCTTTACATAATCTGTGTAAATGGTATCAACTTCCCCTATCTCACTCAAACTTTTGCTTGGCAGTATACCGATGACGTGGCCATACGAAGCACGTCACGTGACCCTCGCATAGTAGCCGCTGTTCCACTAAGGGGCACTAGTAAAATGAAACACCCAAAGAAATATTTATTGAACTAGCTACCACATATTACAAATAAATCAAAATATCGTAATTCCTTGTTAAGTAAAATTTCGAAATTAGTTGAAACACCAAAATCGTGGAACAAACACATCTCCCTCTATAACAAAGCAAAAACACCTAACAACACACATCAACCACTTTGAACATTTGCCTTTTTCTAAACCTCCAATTTCCAGGTTTCTAACCAGGCACGGACAAGGACTAGGTGTTTTCCTCTTCGACTTATTGTGCTCAAGCTGTATTGAATGTTTTAATGCAAACTGTATTGAATGTTTTAATTTCATTTTTAGTGATTCTTTCATTAACTAAATATTGTTCTTGTTTAATTTGTCATAATTTGTATTTGTAATATTTATCTGTTCATTATGAACTCTGTTTGTCAAAAAAAAAATAATTAAATAAATATATAATTATAAATAAAAGTTCGTGTTTTTAGATGGTGTGCGAGACCATACCGGTGCTTTGCACGTGTCTGCTCTGTATCTACATTCGCAAAATTTATTTATTTCATATAGCTATGAAATGTGAGGTTAGGATTGGTTTACGCTAGTTATTTATATTTCTGACATTACGTGTGGCGCCATCTAGCAATGTTTAAACAAAAATGAGTTTCTGGCTGTCGGTTACCAAGATATTCTTTATCGTTTATCTTTAACATCCTTACACTTCATTGTTCTCGAACAAAAATTTTTTGTTGACATATACGAAAAGAAAACGTGTTATTTTTGTCAGGAAATCTAACACAGTCTTCAATTCTTTGTCATCCAATATTGTATATAATTGTATATAATCAGGTACCTGAT
>NW_013677391.1:12839-14909 GCF_000517525.1 Limulus polyphemus | reverse complement strand
GTGTATTTATTAACAGATCATGATTTAGTATATTTATTAACAGGTCATTATTTAATGTATTTATTAACAGATATAAAATATTGTTACCTTGCCTAAAGAATTATTTACACAATATTAACGATTACATATCTATTTCAGTTTTCTCTATAAAATTATTGTTAAAGCAATTACTGCTGCTGTAAAAAAAGTCCGTAAAATGGCTGTATCATTCTAGAATAAATAATTAAGCTCAAATTTCCTGTTTTTCAAAGTAACCAATGCATAGACATGAACCACAAACCATGAACCACGCGGGGAAATTAATCATATTGACCACTGACTAAGACTTATGTTTATGACTTGTTCCGTCAATCTTTACAGAAAGTCTTGCAAAAAGTAACCACGAGGTTAAATATATATGAAAACATACATTGGTTATAAAATCCATCAATAAATATATATACATACATTGGTTATAAAACCCATCAATTATACATAAACACATACATTGGTTATAAAACCCATCAAGAAATATATATTTATGTATATAAACACACATTGGTTATAAAACCCATCAAGAAATATATATACATAAAAACATACATTGGTTATAAAACCCATCAAAAAATATATATATAAAATATATATTTCTTGATGGGTTTTATAACCAATGTATGTTTATATATATGTATATGGTTATAAAACCCATCAAGACATACATAAATACATACATTATATATTTCTTGATGGGTTTTATAACCAATGTATGTGTTTATGTATCTATGGGTTTTGTAAACAAGGGTCCTATACAGTACCACCTACTAAAAGGTAGAAGATATTATTTTACTAACTGGTGATCAGATAACTCTCTTATTGAAATATTTTATTCAGTGTGTATAAAAGAAGATTTTCACTTTGTTTGTTAACATTTGAAAACACAACTTTTCTTTGTTATAAAAAATACTCTTGGACGTGACGTTATGATCAGTGGTGTAAGGTCGTGTTTTGAAATACATATCATTATCTTGTTTTGTAATAATTTATCTTTAGTTCCTGGTAGGACAATAAAACAACATTCACGTTTTCTAAGAAGACCGCTAAGCCTAGTTTAATCTAACTGATGATGTAATGCACGTGGACGTTTCCAGCCTTTCATGTTTTTTTGTTTGTTTGTTCTATTGTCAAGTGCAGATCAACAAAATGGGCCATCTGCGCACTGCAATTTTAGCGTTATCAGTCCACAAACTTATCTTACATGTAGGTAATCTTCAACCGTATTGTTATGATTTACCAATCATGAGTAAAATTCGCTGTAAAATATACACGGAAAAGTTCCTCTATGTGTTATCTATTATAACAATAATACTTAGTTTTTTTTCTGTCTTGAAAATACGCGTGTTCTTTACTATCTTAATGCGCATATCAACGGATGTAAACAAAAGACGAATGTAAATATACTTTAATAGACATTTTGAGCAACAACATATTAAAAGATTATCAAAGTTTTCAAAAGTCTAACGTTAGGTCGTAGAATAACATAAGTTTATTTATTGATAGTATAAAGCACGATAAAGTTTAGTTGCCCTAACTAAACTAAAGCAAAAAACGTACACAAGCAACGGTGTTAATTCATCTTTTTATTGAATACAGGTCGTCCTTAATAAAGGCTTAATTAACGTTAGGCCTAAGAAATCTTTTATTTAAAGAAGTACTGTTTTAAAGGTTTTGCGGGGCCTCTGCTTGTTTCAAATATAAAATATATATTTATATATATATATATATTTAAAATATATATTCAAAATATAAAAACTACGGATTAAGATTAGCCGTTTTTAAGTTTCTCTGTAATTGTCTTCTTGTATTCAACGTGATTGAAATTAAAAAACATTTCGAAATTCGTACGTACCCTGGTGACTAAAATAAATAGTTTAAATTAAAAACTTGATTTGTTTGTTCACTTGAACTACATATTGTTACGACAGCGGAAGTCACGTGACTCTGGTAACACGTGATGAGATTCTAGAAGGATCGGGGAACCTCACGAACGTCCCAGCGTTTGCTAGACGCCCTCTATTTTAGTATATAAGCCGG
>NW_013677391.1:11167-11793 GCF_000517525.1 Limulus polyphemus | reverse complement strand
TTAAGATATTAATATCATATTGATCGTGTTTAATAGAATATTAAAATATTAAAATCACATTGATAGTTTTTAATAGAATATTAAGATATTAAAATCACATTGATCGTATTTAATAGAATATAAAGATATTAATATCACATTGATCGTATTTAATAGAATATAAAGATATTAATATCACATTGATCGTGTCGTATTTTTGTATAAGAAGTTTGTCTAGCTTAAAGAATAATTCCGATGTCTTGTGGGTTAAGCGAGGGTTATCATAATCTATACCTATATTTTGTAATACATGTTTATAACACCAGGTGGCGATAATATTACACGAAAGTTTGCACAGGTTCTATGAAAATAATTTCATGTGACTTTTTTTACTTCGACTTAAAATATTACATGGTTTTAATATTTTAATTTTGATAAAATCAGTGAGAGTATCGATCTGTAAAAATTATATATATCGATAAAAAATGTAAAATTATCAATGAATCGAAGTGGTCGAGAACTTTCTTCCAGAGTTATTGTAGTGATGAAATGAGACTGGCTACTGTGATGGGTCACCGTAACAACGTGTGTTGTAGTAGTCATGAAATATGCCTGGCTACTGTGGTGGACTACTGTAACAAAATGTG
>NW_013677391.1:5134-10311 GCF_000517525.1 Limulus polyphemus | reverse complement strand
CAACAACACATTTTGTTACAGTAGTCCACCACAGTAGCCAGGCATATTTCCTGACTACAACAACACACTCTGTTACAGTAGTCCACCACAGTAGCCAGGCATATTTCACAACTACAACAACACATCTTGTTACAGTAGTCCACCACAGTAGCCAGGCATATTTCACGACTACAACAATACATTCTGTTACAGTAGTCCACCACAGTAGCCAGGCATATTTCATGACTACAACAACACATTTTGTTACAAAAATATGCCTGGCTACTGTGGTGGACTCATGACTACAACAACACACGCTGTTACGGTGACCCACCACAGTAGCCAGGCATATTTCATGACTACAACAACACATTCTTGTTACGGTGACCCACCACAGTAGCCAGGCATATTTCATGACTACAACAACACATTTTGTTACAGTAGTCCACCACAGTAGCCAGGCATATTTCATGACTACAACAACACATTTTGTTACAGTAACCCACACAAACTTAGTTACATGGAAGCCATATTGTCCTCGAGTCCTTTAAACTGGCGTCTTTTGTATTGATTCATAAGTAACATTATTTCCTCGTTTCTATATATCGAGTAATGTCATTGTAACATGTTTGCTATCTCTCGTTAGTATAGCTGTTTGACCTTCACGATGTCAAAGTTGTGAATGTATATACTTGTGTCACCAAGGCTGTTATTTTATTTTTTGGTTTCACTAAGTTTTATTTATTGTAAGGACAAATTATTTATTGACTTCTCTAATTGAACATAGTTTGATGTAACATTTGATGGGTTGTTTAGGCAGAGTATTCATAATGAATCTAAGTTTCAAATGGACAACCTGTTGCCTGTTGTAGAAACCTACAAATGTAGAGGACGACGTTTCGAAAGACTTCCGCCTTTCGTCTTCAGGTCAGTGTGTGTTATTTATTTATTTCTGGCAATTATTTTGATTTGAACTTAATTATTTCAGAAGAAATAATTAATAATCAGGAGTGCTCGAAGATTAAGTAATCGTCCTTCACCCTGCTCGAGGCTAGAGGCTAGAAGTTCAAAGATTTTAGCATTGCAAGACTGTAAACAACGAGACCCGATGACTTAGACTGTTATAATATTTATATCACAGTTCAAATACCTCAACACTCTATTGGACAATACTTAGATATCACAGAAATGTTGAATGAAGAGACCATTTTACAAAATTAATGGAAGCTTGAACATAAAAAAAACAAAAAAAACGGTTCAGTTTTAGATTGGTGTTTCAGTTTTAATTTCGACGTCGAGTTCAGAAAAAACTAGGCCAAGGTGGTCGTCATATCAGGCTTCAAAGTTTCCAGCTAAATTTCCGAAGAAGAGCGTAAAGTTTATCGTATTGTTGTCATTTTGCTTTCGGTTTTAGTTTTGTTTTCTTTGTCAAGCGTATCAAAGCATTTTTTTTTGTAATTCTTAATACGTCTAATATTCAGTGAAGCATGCTGAAGTTTAGCCTACGTCAGTAATCGTACAGAAAAAACAAACAAAACAGGGTCACTATAAAATGTGAAAAGACATTTTTTTAAACAACAAAGGAATATGATCAGATTAATATCGTGAGATGTATCGCGTTCGCCGCCTTCAATAAGATGGGAACTTGTGACAATACTTCTTGACCACAGGTCGTGTCGGTTTACCTACATTGTCATAATCCTGGATCGTTTCTTTCGCACTCTAGGCCTGAAGATTTCAAGAAACAACGTATGATTTGTTGAAAATATATTGTTAGTTAGTTTTTGAATTTCATGCAAAACTACACGAGGGCTATCTGCGCTAGCCGTCCCTAATGTAGCAGTGTAAGACTAGAGGGAAGGCAGCTAGTCATCATCACCCACCGCCAACTCTTGGGCTACTCTTTTACCAACGAACAGTGGGATTGACCGTCACTTTATAACGCTCCCACGGCTGAAAGGGCGAGCATGTTTTGGATGACGGAGATTCGAATCCGCGACCCACAGATTGCGAATCGAGCGTTAAATCTTTAGGTTTACAACGCTAAAATCGGGAGTTAGATTCTTCACGGTGGATAGAGCGCATATAGACCATGTGTGGCTTTGCGCAAAAAAAACAAACTACAAGAACAACATTCTTACAAACTTTTTATCACGTCGTTTTGAAATTTTACAAATCAAATGTGCTTTGTGGAATTAGTAAATTTACACTTGTTTAAACTGTCACTAGATGGCAGCAGTATAGCAAAATGACAAAAATAGAACTATAATATGTTGTCATTGACTCAAGTTATTATTTAAAAAAAAAACATTTTAACTTCACTTCGATAATTAAAATACGCAAGTTCTCGTTAGTGGCGGGAACAGAATAAAAGAGGGATAATTTTTAAAAACAGTATACTTTTAAAATCACTCAGTAACCTAGGTAACATTCAGAGCTTTGTATGAAAGAGTCAGGTGCACACGTTACTCACCTAGCTGCCGGAAGAGGGCGACATTAACTTTAGCAATGAACATTAACTTTAAAAGGTTAACAACTAACTCTATGCAATATTTTCCATCCAAAAATAACTCTAAACTGGAATGCAAATACTATTAGTTTCTCGTTACGTCACCAGGAGAATTCAGTAAATTCTGAAAATCATTCGAGACCCCTAGCGGTGTGTGAAGGGTTTATAACGCTAAATTAGAGTTTCGACACTCGCGTTGGTCAGAGCAAAGATAGCCCATTGTTTAGCTTTGGGTTTAACACCGAACAAACAAAATAAAGAATCCCACCATACAAAAAAAACAAAAAAAAACGAAAAACATTGTGCCTTTCAAATCAGTTCGCTAAATATAATCAAAACCAAATCACTCAGTGATATCATGTCTCTAGTCTAAAAGTAAATATTTTGGAAATGAGCTATAACTTTTCCCGTCGTAAAATATGTACTGCATTATTTATATAGACAGGATGTCGCCTTATAGCGTATCGAAAACTTGGGACGAGATGCTGCTAACCATGATTCACACTTTCAACACTGAGGGCGTTATAAAGTTGTAGTAAATCCCATCATTCTGCTCAAGTAGGAGAACATAGCCTTTGTGGCTTTGGGTGCTGCTGGCTGGTTGTCCTCACTATGGCCAGTAATTCAAAATTATGAACGGCTATAACCCTGGATTTGGGTGCTTTTTTTTCCTGACTGTTTAGCCTAACTAAAAGGCATAAGGTGCCTTTCAGTTTGATAAATCCTAATTTGTCGTATTCCAAAACAAGAGGGTCTCTTGTTTGCCCTAGAGGAGAGCCACCTCATGGAATCGAACCCCAGATTTTAGTTCTGTAAGTTTTTAAACTTACCGCTGTCTCAAGAGAGTCTATAGATATATTCTGATGAAAAATAACCCTATAATTTCAGTTATATTGTATTAACTCTCTAGAAAGACTCTTAATAACAAAGTACACATATATTCGAAATGTTTCTTTATAAAACAATATATATTAGTTCACAAGATATCATCTATGAAGCGAAACAAAGACACCAGTTTGACTAACAAAGTTGGTAACGCCTGAGTGACATTTGGCTTAGAAATTCTTAAAATAACCGACAACTCTTTTAAATGTTTATAAATTAAATATTTAATGTAGCATTCGAAACAAAATAATAGGGCGTGCAACGACCTCATAACGTCAATATATATATATAGTTTTTTGTTCTATATCTTTTTTAATAAAAGGTCAATGACAAAATACCTGCATATCAGTGACCCAGATACCTTTAATCTAACATCGTGAAATATTTGTAGAAACTGACGCACGTGTAATTATGTTTTATTGCTCAGGATAGCACTATCTTTAAGCCTAATGATTCTTTATGGAAGGTATGAAGAACAAAGAAAATATTCCGCGTTCTACTTTCTGTCTCCTCCCCCCCCCCCCTCCCCACGAGAGTTTCTAACAATAATGGACGGATGGTAATGTGATGGGCAAGGCAGGTAAGCCTAAAAAATTACGACCATAAAAATATTTTCTGTCACGTTTTAGAAAGTAAGGACAACGATAATGGCTAGATAATTAAGCTGATTAAAACAAGTAAAAAAAATAATTAAGCTGATTAAAACCTTTCATTGTTAGTAATGTCACTGTGAAAGTATTTACTGGTTCCTATTGAAATAATTCGCACTAAAAAAAAATATGAGTGATATTTATCGTTCAATTTAAATTAATAATAACTCGTTTCACCCCTTTTCTTTATTTGCATCCACATCCAGTGGCACAGCGGTATATCTGCGGAATTACAACGCTAAAAAACCTGGTTTTGATACCCGTGGTGGGCACGGCACAGATAGCCCATGCTGTAGGTTTGTGCTTAATAGCAAACAAATCTGCGTCCGAGTTATTCTTGTTTGTATTGCTAAACATCTTTAAAAATTAGATCAACACGAAGGGAAAGACTCAAACTCTATTATTAGTTCAAAATTTATACACTAGGAGGACATATAGAATTTCAAATTAGCGGTCAAAAGAGATGTCATTTTGATAGCGATTTATCCGGCATTTCTAAATGTTCATATGTAATTTGTAAATTCGGTGCAAAGCGCGTTTATTGTGCCCATACTCTTTGTTCACCTTGATGTCAAAGGTCACAAGGGGCTAAAAAAACCAGGTCAGAGAACCCTATGGTCAAGATATAGCCTTCCAGAATTTTTAACTCAGCTAAACACTATTATTGAGCCTGCCTCCCAGCGGCATATCTGTGGACTTACAACGCTAGAAATCGGGTTTCAATATTCGTGGTGGACATAGCACATATAACCCAACGTCTAGCTTTGTGCTTAACTTCAAACAAACAAACAAAACTGTTGAGCCTTTGGTTATATTCCAAAGCACGTATGATCAACAGAAAAAGCTAGCATCAGAGAAAAAAACTCAAACCCGGGTGCTTTTAGAAAGTGGACTCATCAGGAGTGGACAAAAGTCAACCTTTTTTCAAAACACTCCGATTCTTTGGTTTATTTTCTAATAGTAGAGTTGAGTGTAACTCTTATAACTCATCCACACTGAAAATGTGAAGCGTTTTAAATAGCACAAATGCTACGCTGACAACAAGGCCACGCTAGGGGGCGACAGCATTATAAATGTTCATAGAGATTTTGTTGGTTTGTTTTTGAATTTCGCGCAAAGCTACACGAGGGCTATTTGCGCTAGCCGTCCCTAAT
>NW_013677391.1:0-4308 GCF_000517525.1 Limulus polyphemus | reverse complement strand
ATTATTTAGTACTTCTGTAACCCCATAATGAGGTACATTCATTATTTAGTACTTCTGTAACCCCATAATGAGGTACATTCATTATTTAGTACTTCTGTAGCCCCATACTGAGGTACATTCATTATTTAGTACTTCTGTAGCCCCATACTGAGGTACATCCATTATTTAGTACTTCTGTAGCCCCATACTGAGGTACATTCATTATTTTATACTTCTGTAGCCCCATACTGAGGTTCTTTCATTATTTTGAAACTTTATGTTGAAATATCACTTTGAAAATTGTTCATCAAAGTCCACAAATGAACGACTTTCCTACAATGTTTTTCGTTCCGATTGTTTCAGCTTTCAGTTATAAACCAAAGTATACCACAAGATATAGTTAAATAAATATATTAGCTGTAAATAGTACTTCAATAGTAAATATTATCTGTGTTCTAGGCTGTTAAAATGTATTCAGTCTTTAGCTGTGGTGTGCAAGGCTGAACAATAATTCAGTTTAACACCTGACTTAACCCTAGAGTCACACTTGGGAATTCATAGTCTTTCAGCATTCTAAACACATTTTCCTGCACTGTTTACGTACCGAATCCATGTCGCTGTTGGATGCCGGATCCTTAATAACACGTAGGTAACACACAAACATTTAAACGAAAATAATATCAATATTACAGCTACCTTTACATCACTGCTAGAGCTTCTTGTGTTGCTTACATTAAATGTTGTAACATACAAAAAATTTATAGTAAAACGCCATGAAATGCGCGATAATAATGCACTGATTTTAATTGTGATGCTGACGGCATTTTAAACAAACAAATTCATTTCACGAAAATTAGAATTTTTGTGTTACGTTCTAATGGTCAGCTATATCTCGCTATATGCTCCATAAAACGAACGTTTATATATTTATCTGTGGCTTCACATTCCAAACCAAACTTATTTAAACGTCTGGATGAGAGTATTCACATCCATGAATATCTCCGGTTCGTTTAATTACTTGAATTAGGGGACGCAGGTACAAACAAGGGACGAGTAAAAAAAACTATATTTTTATCTCCTGATTAATAATCACTAGAATATCGTCGTTCAGCTTGCAACATTATCGAAAGAATAGCGTAAACAGATAAAATATCAATATTTCTGTTTCTCTGTCTGTTTTAAAAGCTTAATTTTTCTCGAATTTCCTACGTGTGGCGTTTCATTTTCTACCTGAATAAAATATGCGCTCGTTAGTTTTACGGTTATATATCCCGAGTGGTTGAATCGAGAGATAAACCTTCCTTGAATAATAAGCAGTGAGGACGAAACGCATCAGTGATTATCTGTTGCAGTAACGAAATTCAAGGTCATGGGACTATGTATAGCACAGAACAAGTCGTATTTAGAAATGGGATACTATACGTCATCCGCTATTTGAATAACTATCCGATTAAAACTTCCTTTTCGCTCCATGATTCCCTGTCTCGAACTTTATAACACTAAACACATTTGATACGTGTGGATGACGAAACAAAGATCTCTAGGGTTTGTTTTCTAAAGTTACACAATATAACGTCAGGCAGATTAGAATCGAAATGTCTCGTGACCTTGATAAACCTCTGTCGAAAGAACTAAGCATTACCTAAACAAATTATAACTGTTTCTACTTTTTTCATTAGTGTATACACCGCCAATGTCCAAATACTCGAAATAAGGTAAATATGTTTCAAAAACACTAAGAGATGGATATTTAACATTTAAACTATGTGTTCTTCAAACTTTTACGATAATCAATTATATTAGGGTTTTTCGATAAGAAGGGTTAGTAATAGTATTTCAACCACACTATGTACATCATAGTCATCGTGAAAGACGCGTTTCGCTCAATTGGAAAAGCTATAAGAGTCAGAATATAAAAAAATTAAACGTTTAAAAACGTAATAAGCCTAATACTATTGTCTTATGACAAATATAATACATTATATTCATGCGTCGTCAGAAGAAGGTGTTAACACCCTAACATTTATTATTCTAACAAATGCTTTCTGTGGTAGTTTAGGTAGAGTGACCATTATTCAGGAGCATGTTCCATGTTACAGCCCGTTTCCAAACGACTACAATTTTCTATGTTTTAACCAAGTATAAACAATGATCATATTATCAAGTGTCTCTTCTTGCACATAATACGACTAAAATAACGATTTAGAACACGAAACTTCTGTCCTAAAATTTTCTGATAAAAGTACACCTGATGTTGAATATTTTAACAGGTCCTCTGAATACACTCATTTGAAGCAGTTTGAGTTATGTAATTCTAGGTTTACTGTTAGTATGTTTTTTATTTAGTGGAATAAATCACTCAAATTGAGGTTCTCTTATCATGTAAATAGTTCAACTCAGCAGTTGACCTCTGACCAGTGAACTTCCTTATAAAATAAACAATCCAACTCAACAGTCATCCTCTGACCAGTGAACTTCCTTATAAAATAAACAATCCAACTCAACAGTCATCTTCTGACCAATGAACTTCCTTATAAAATAAACAATCCAACTCAACAGTCATCCTCTGACCAGTGAACTTCCTTATAAAATAAACAATCCAACTCAACAGTCATCCTCTGGCCAATGAACTTCCTTATAAAATAAACAATCCAACTCAACAGTCATCTTCTGACAAGTGAACTTCTTGTAAAGTCTACTTTTCCTTTTATTTGTGTTGAAGTGAATATGTACAATTAAGCCTTATTACGTTTGTTTTTTTTCTAGATACAAAACACCTGTTTTTAATGCTCTTTTCGTTGGTCACGATACCGTTGTCACACTTTCCTCGTAATGACTTCAGTAATTGTTAACATAATAACTGTAATGTTGATGGTCATCATCCCGGATACATTGAAAAAAGTCTATTGTTCCTGTCAACAGGTTCTTCTTAATGACTAACATTTACAGGTCGTGAATAAAAGCATTATTGTGTAACGTTGACCCAATCTACCAAATGCCACGCCTTTTTTTTTAGTCTTGTTATAGCTTTCATTTGAAGGCACACCACGTGACGAAACCCTATCTCTTACTGTTGACCAGAGATTAAAACAACAACTTTCACTTACTGTTGACCAGAGATTAAAACAACAACTTTCGTTTTGCCTTCTGTGCATTCTTATCCGAGAGGATGTCGTGACAAAAGACAACAGCTCGAACAAGATAATGCAGGGAGTTACACTTTAATGATAAATTTAGGGTCTAAAAAAAAACTGTGAAATATTTCTAACAGAACATTACATACTGTACTTAATTCTCAACCTTTATCCCGACGGGATAAAATACGAGAAACATTATTAGTCGAGCTAAAGAGGATCTTTGTTAACACACTTGTGCAAAACAAAGAATAGAACTACGTTATTTCTTCTGTTAACAGATTGCTGGAAGAACTTATAACACGAACATTGAATTTTTTTGTATCCACTTGACGATGCTAGGTAAAAACATAGTATCTGTTTCATACGTAAGCAAAACTTTAAGATAGCTGGATCTTTCTGGAAACTGGCTTTTTAACTTCTTGATAGTTTGTTTGTTTCAGAGATGTAAGCAGAAAGAACTTCGGGGCTATCTGCGCCTACCCGTCCCTAATTCTGAGTTGATACACTAATTAGATGGAAGGTAGTAGCTGAATAAACCTGGTCTGATCGACAAGTAGGATTTGACGTTCACTGTTATAGCGCACGTATGGCCTCAAAATGTGAAATACGTTAATGCTACAACGGGTAGCGAACCATAGCTCCTCGGATTCACAGTCCAGACAACGTTAATCAATCGGCCACGCTCAGACGTATGTCGTAATCTAATTATTAAAACGCCTTTCGTCATTGTGACGCGTTTCATGAACCCACTACGTCATCAGTCACTTGATACAAAAGTCTGTATTGCATTTACTATTTAAAAAAATCAGCACAGGAAGATTAAATAGTGGCGTGGTTTTCCACTTATTTCTTCTTTTTTTTTTCAGATACGTACGGGTAAGCAGTAGATTGAACTTATGGCATTACATGACCAGCTGTTAAAAGAGGAACGACGAGAAAAGCCTATCCACATTCAGACACCACAAACATTAAACTAAAACAAACAACACATTGAGTTAGAGGTTCTAAACTCTCCAAGACTTCTTACTGATGTCTTTAGAAAATAAGAATCTTTACAAGGAAGTTCTTGTGACGATGATATTATATATATATACATATATCACAAGAAACAAATACCTGTAGCTTATCCCATCTTTTACATAAATACAGTTGCCTAATTTGGAGGTGTATCTTTATGTCTTTTCCTGGGAGC
>NW_013677390.1:10857-14187 GCF_000517525.1 Limulus polyphemus | reverse complement strand
TACACCACAGGTTCATAATTAAGGACAGTGACAGCTAGCCATAGTAACTTTAGCATAGATACAAAATAAAAATACCCAAAGTGTGGATTAAGGAGCTGTATTATGAAATCACGTTCTTTTTGCAAACATCGATAGATTTAGAAGATTTAGCCGTATTATGTTTGATGCATTGTACTGTTAAGACAGCGGAAGTCACGTGACTCTAGTAACACGTCATGAACTTCTAGAACGTTCATGTCCCTTCCTGAAGCCTCGGGAGGTTACTATATATGCGGTATTCATGTATATAAGACCGGTAAGGAGTTACGGCAACAATGTAATGTAATTGAACTGCAGACAGAGATAGAGACGTACTATTGGGTCGAGCGCGTGTATCGTTCGTTGTGAATTATAGCGTTTGTTATAGCGTGACTGTGGAAATTAAGTGTATTGCAAAGTTGTATTCAGAAAGAATAAACCAGTTTTATTTAAGAAAGAACTTGTATCGCTAAAGTTTCTTCGGAAAGAATTTTTACGAAAAATTAACTAACGGCCAGAGACGTAACAGTACGTTAGTTAATCACTCTGTATGAGCTGTTACACAATTTTATTGATTTTAATTTTTAGTGATCAAATTTCACAGGTTATTAGATATATCTATAAACCTCATTTGGTAAATATATAATACAAGCGTCCCTAAACTTGAAATTCGTTTAATTGTACTTATGTTTAGGTGATACGTTATACGAAATAGTTATATGCTTGCGTGTTACTTGTTAGTCAATAAATGATGTGCCCGTTTTTAGAGCTTTCCTTATTCATATTTGGTCCCTATGTTATATCATAAAATTTCTATTATTCAACAACCTAGCTGTACATTTGTTTATATATGTCTTAAGGCTGTTTATAATTAGTGTCTATATACACTTAGTTCAACATTAATATTCAACTGCTTTGTGGTTTACAGGAAAATTTATAGGCCTAGAATAATGATAACAGTTTATCTTACAGAAAGACCATTTCATGTTAGAAAATAAATGTGTTGAGTATAGGGTTAGCATTTACCGTAATCAATCACGTGATAAACCAAGCTCGACGGTTTCGTACATATAACGTTTAATGCTGAACAAAACGCTCGTAATATAATCAAATGCAAATCTTACATACCCAATTGTTAATAGTTCATTTTTCTTATAAACCTGTCAGTGTGGTTCCTTAGCAACGATTTTATAGTTGGTATTGTGTGCTCCCCCCACCCCCAAGTTACGAGTTTCTTTAAAAGCGGCTGTACAGTTAGTTACTTAATTGTATGTAAGCTTCTGAAAACATAATAAAAACGTTGTTATAGTAGGTGTCTTATAGACTTTGTAGTCTTAACATCACCATATCGGCTCGTGAGTCCTTGAATATTCAGTTACAGAAAGCCTGGTAATATACGAGTTACACGAAAAAAATTGTTTAAATTATTGTCACTGTTGTATAAATAGTTAATTCCATTAATCATTGCTGGGGTTTCCTCTATATCTTACATAAACGATGAGTAATTTCTCCCACTTTGTTTGGTCAGTACTTTACACTGAGCATCAGGTTAAAAATGCATCAGGGTGTCTTAGCACCGATTTTACAGTTAGTGTACTGTAAACTAAAATTACCTGAAAAAAGTAGACGAGTAGGTTTTATACTTAGTAAGGAAGCACATTATGTCAATATAATAATAGATAGACAAAGTGTGTGTTGCCTTCTAATGTGACATTCGTTTCTCTACAACTAAAATATTTATTATATATATTCAATAAAATGGTACGTTATCAATCAGAAAATTTCATTTTTTTTCACATCAGCACTCCTCCAGTTTTTGTTAGTGAAAGTAAACAGCATTATTTAGCAAACACTGGCCAGTCGTAGTGCATAGTGATTAGCGCGCCCGGATTGTGGAGCCGAATGCTCATGCCTTGCCGTGAAAACGCACTCTGCAATTTAGGGCTATTGGTATATAACACGAGTAGCAGTAAACCCACAATAATAGCAAGTAGAAGTAGCAGCAGCTGGTTAATAGTGCGCGAACATCCTAAACAACAACAAAAAATAGTTTACTTCTGATCGCTTCTCAGTAAAGAAAAAATCATAAATTTAGTCCTCTTCTGATTTCTAGTTAGTAAAGAAAAAGTCAGATTCTTAATTCACTTTCGATCTCTACTTACTAAAGGATATAGTCAAATTTACATCTTATTTCTGTTCTATATTGAGTAAGGAAAAAACACGCGCTTTCATCCTAGGTAATTCTGATTTCTACTTAGTAAATAAATCAGACTTGTAACTCTTGATCTCAGTCTGAAAGTTTATGCTTCTGTGCATAAAATGCTTTTGTAGTTGTGTTCGTTTAAGCTATGCAAATATCGAATAACTTGTTGAGTATTTTTGTATGCTTATTTGTGTAAAAACATTTATTTTCTATGTAGTTCACTAATGATCCTTGCTAAGCTCTTTGACGAAGGTCTAAATGTTTTATTTTCGTATCTAGTACACTTGTATGTATTTTTATAACTAAATGGTTCACTTTCTCTATTCCAAAGTTTACCTTTTCTCATGTTCCGTCTAAAATAGCGAAAAAATAACCACTTGTTTCTGTAACAAACCCTGTATCACCTTCTTCTGTACAGTTTGTTAACAAACCCTGTATCACCTTCTTCTGTACATTTTGTTAACAAACCCTGTATCACCTTCTTGTGTAGAGTTTGTTAACAAACCCTGTATCATCTTCCTGTGTAGAGTTTGTTAACAAACCCTGTATCATCTTCCTGTGTAGAGTTTGTTAACAAACCCTGTATCATTTTCCTGTGTAGCAATATTTAGTTAACTTCAGATGTTATCCATACTTATTACAAAGAAAAAGAGAAGAAAATACATTTTCAATGTGTGTATTTATATCATTCTTAGAAGTGAGAGATATAAAATCCTTTTGGATAATAGAATTACTACACAATACAAGTATAAAATAATTCTGTAGAAACAAAATACACAATATGCATACAGATACGAAGCAATTCTGTAGAAGTAGAAATACACAATATGCATACAGATACGAAACAATTCTGTAGAAGCAAAAATATATAAATAGCTATAAAACGATTTTTAAAAAAGATGTAAGTAATGCAGATAAAAAAAAACAGAAATAGATAATGGAGATATGAAATAATAGTAAGAGACAGAGCTAGAATCACAGTGCAGATATGAAACAATTCTGTAGAAACAAAAATACATAAACAGATATGAAACAATTCTGTAGAAACAAAAATACATAAACAGATATGAAACAATTTGTAAAAATATAATTGTAAAATATGGATATGG
>NW_013677390.1:5001-10212 GCF_000517525.1 Limulus polyphemus | reverse complement strand
TTCTGTAGAAACAAAAATGCATAAACAGATATGAAACAATTCTGTAGAAACAAAAATGCATAAACAGATATGAAACAATTCTGTAGAAACAAAAATACATAAACAGATATGAAACAATTCTGTAGAAACAAAAATACATAAACAGATATGAAACAATTTGTAAAAATATAATTGTAAAATATGGATATGGAAAAATTACGTAGAAACAGGAGAAG
Source organism: Limulus polyphemus (assembly GCF_000517525.1). Classification (NCBI taxonomy): domain Eukaryota; kingdom Metazoa; phylum Arthropoda; class Merostomata; order Xiphosura; family Limulidae; genus Limulus; species Limulus polyphemus. Next base: position 9,997 of record NW_013677390.1, on the reverse strand, counting down.
TACACAAAGCAGGCGTGAAACAATTTTCTAGAGACTGAAGTACACAAAGCAGGCGTGAAACAATTTTCTAGAGACTGAAGTACACAAATCAGCCGGGAAACAATTTTCTAGAGACTGAAGTACACAAAGTTTGTTTCCCGGCTGCTTTGTGTACTTCAGTCTCTAGAAAATTGTTTCCCGGCTACTTTGTGTACTTCAGTCTCTGGAAAATTGTTTCCCGGATGCTTTGTGCACTTCAGTCTCTAGAAAATTGTTTCCCGGCTGCTTTGTGTACTTCAGTTTCTAGAAAATTGTTTCCCGGCTGCTTTGTGTACTTCATTCTCTAGAAAATTGTTTCCCGGCTTTCAGACTCGAAACAGTTATAAAGAAACAGAAATACACAAATCAGAAACTTTTTAAGTGGGCCTATTTTTTGTGGAAATGACTTATGAACAGTCTTTTTCAACCAGCCTGAAACACACGTGTATATATGTTCGTTTTCATAAAAGAGGAGAAAGTTCCTCACTGTAACGGTAAACAACCCTATAAAAAATTGGTAAGTATTCTTAGGAAACTCGTAAGAAAGTCATTTTGTCACAATATTATAGTAATGGTATGAGTGGCTCTGGTTGGAAAACGGGTTCTTAACCAAATACATTTGACAGAAAACCTTGTACAAACTATATTTTTCTGACCCGTGAGCTAATAAAAACCCATTTTTCATATTACAGCCTACTGTTTTTATCCTGTGGGGCCTGTAATGTATATAAGAAGCAGAACAAAGTGTAACAATTCTGAGACCTGAGAAAAGCAGTACATTACGTTAATACAATTCTGAGAAAAGACGGTAATAGAACACATCGTTTGTAAATGCGTCAAATTCTGAGGGAAGAGAGAAGCAGAACAAAAATGACTTGTATAAATGCAATAATATCTGAAAACAAAGGAAGCAGCACACATGTTTTATAAATGTAAATATAGCGGAACACAGAAGGAGTTGTACTCGTTCTTTGTACAAATAGACAATTCTGTAAGGCGAAGAATATTTATGCACATCATTTGAACAATTTTATAATGTCAGAATTACTACAAACCGTTTTGCCTATACAGGTATTTTTTGTACTGGAAGCGTAGTATATGTATTGTTTGTACTGGAAGTGTAGTATATGGTATTGTTTGTACTGGAAGTGTAGTGTATGGTATTATTTGTACTGGAAGTGTAGTTTATTTATTGTTTGTACTGGAAGTACAGTATATTTATTTTGTTTATATTGTAAGTACAGTATATGGTGTTTGTACTGGAAGTGTAGTATATGTATTGTTTCTATTGGAAGTACAATATATTTATTTTGTTTATATTGGAAGTACAGTATATGGTGTTGTTTGTACTGGAAGTATAGTATATGGTATTGTTTATACTGGAAGCTTGGTATATGTATTGTTTCTATTGGAAGTACAATATATTTATTTTGTTTATGTTGGAAGTACAGTATATGGTGTTGTTTGTACTGGAAATGTAGTAAATGGTATTGTTTTTACTGGAAGTACAGTATATTTATTTTGTTTATATTGGAAGTACAGTATATGGTATTGTTTGTACTGGAAGTGTAGTATATGATATTGTTTGTACTGGAATAGTAGTATATTTATTTTGTTTATATTGTAAGTACAGTATATGGTGTTGTTTGTACTGGAATAGTAGTATATTTATTTTGTTTATATTGTAAGTACAGTATATGGTGTTGTTTGTACTGGAAGTGTAGTATATGGTGTTGTTTGTACTGGAAGTGTAGTATATGTATTGTTTCTACTGGAAGTGTAGTATATGGTATTGTTTATACTGGAAGCGTAGTATATGTATTGTTTCTATTGGAAGTGTAGTATATGGTATTGTTTCTACTGGAAGTGTAGTATATTGTATTGTTTATACTGGAAGCGTAGTATATGTATTGTTTCTATTGGAAGTGTAGTATATGTATTGTTTATACTGGAAGCTTGGTATATGTATTGTTTCTATTGGAAGTACAATATATTTATTTTGTTTATATTGGAAGTACAGTATATGGTGTTGTTTCTACTGGAAGTATAGTATATGGTATTGTTTATACTGGAAGTGTAGTATATGGTAGTGTTTATTCTGGAAGTGTAGTATATGGTATTGTTTATACTGGAAGCGTAGTATATGTATTGTTTATACTGGAAGTGTAGTATATGTATTGTTTATACTGGAAGCTTGGTATATGTATTGTTTATACTGGAAGCTTGGTATATGTATTGTTTCTATTGGAAGCTTGGTATATGTATTGTTTCTATTGGAAGTACAATATATTTATTTTGTTTATATTGGAAGTGCAGTATATGGTGTTGTTTCTACTGGAAGTATAGTATATGGTATTGTTTATACTGGAAGTGTAGTATATGTATTGTTTCTATTGGAAGAAATTACAGAATACAACTTGATCGGTAAGATAATGTAATATTACATTACTCTAAGAGTATTGGTTATGATACCTTTACTCTTTGATATTGTTAAATGTGACTAGTTTTGGCCAAACCCGTAGTCAGGTCTGGAAGTGATGGGTTCTTTTTTTGTCCAAAGTGGAACATGTTTCATGTATAAATTTAACGCCCAGGAACGAAAAACAAATTTTCGAAATATGTAATGGTTCCTTTTTTATCACTGTAAATAAACATTTCTAGTAAATTTCTTCTGATAAGTATGAAAATGCTATTTCCGCATGTATGAACAGTGTTACAAAAGCAATTATATAATGAGAGGCCATCATCAAAGAAAGAAAAAAAATACATGTTAATAAGCCAGCGGAACTCCGGCAGGAATACTACAGGCTTGGTTTGGACACACATCTTTTGAAATTATATGTTAGAACTTGCATGTTGTTAAAGTATATGTGACTCGCGGTTTCAGATCTTCTTTCTATGTGTGAAAGTCACACAGATTATGATGTGGCAGCAGTAACTCACAGTTCATGATATCGTTAGTGAGTTGTTTTGACACGTGCATTGTAATATAACTAATAATAACTCTTGAGTGAGAATAAAGAAAGTATGTAATAATATGTCAGTCACACTATATCTGCTATATTTAGTGCCGACGAGGCCTTTCGCTCGATAACAGGACTCTTCAGACCAGCTATGATAGACAGCCATAGTAGTGGTTGTAACGAATTTGTTTTGATTTATTTTAATATTGACGTTGTTTATATTGAGTTTATATTTAAGAGCATGCATAGCTTGTAGTGTTGGATATGTGTTGCGCAACTCCCGCCTATTCTCCAAAGTTGTGGAAGATTCTCGAGAGTAAGAATCAACAATATATGTGTGTATGTAAACCCTTTAACCAGTATTGTTACGTAAGATTGAAGTTTCTAGAAAACGTTCCCACGCTATAAATATTACTAACGCGCCGCGCCAAAAGAGTGTCTATTATTAGTCGCTATAAATTAAAATTAAATTAAATTAAGTTAAATTATTTAACTCGGCTTCGGACTATTCAAAATTCCAATACGTAACATGGTGAAGCCGACTGTTACGGTGTGAAATGAATTAATTTGGTGAAGGATAATTTTTCATTAATTTTATTTAAATCGCAATAAATCATAACTAGAGTATTGGTTTTTAACACTGTATTATTTATGTATTTTGATACCACATATTCTTAATTAATATTTTCATGAATTAACCTTTTCAATTTTCAGAATAACTGACGAAATAGCTTGTTAGTGTTCTTGATCCAGGAGCGGGTCAAGGAATTACAGAGCCAACAGGAGTAGACTACATTCATAACTAGAATATCAGCTGTACTTCCCGTTCAACGCATGAGGAAGACATAGAGACCCTCCGGAGGGGGGGCTAAAGATACATGAAAGGTTTGGGGAGAATCGGTCCAGCGGATCATCATTTGTTTATTTATAGTTAAAAAAAGTTGTTGTAACATACAACTGAAAATAGTATAACTTCGAGATATTGTTAAGGTGAGAGTTGTGCTATTATAAATAGTAGATGTAACACAGTTTTTAATGCTTTTACGCGTACTTTGTTAGTTTGAATAGATAATAAGACACGTTGTAATATTAGTAGATAGATATTACAACACACAGTTTATGAAGTTGATAAATAGTTATGGCTACAAGTTAGACAATTCAAAATTTGTGATATTTTTATAGTGAATAAAATAACAGTGACGTAAAGTAGGATAATTTTGAGTTAGGTGTGAGCATCTTTTATGTTTTATTGTGAAGAACTGTGACACAATTTTTGATATTACTCAGGTTATCAGATGTGATTCAACTTGAAGTATTGTTTGGGTGTTTAGTTTTTGGTTAGTGATATTGTTCAGGTAAGTAGTGTAACACTGTGATAATGACAAAACAAGTGGTGTATCAAGACGGTTGTAACACTATTATGGTGAGTAATTGGAATAAACAGTTCTTAAAGTTTTAAATGAAAAACTATGATGCACATTGGTAGTTTTGAGTAGGTCGTGTGATATTCATTGTCTAATATTATAAGAGTGAATTATTGGAAGAAAACCTCTAACAGTTCTAAAGTGATAAAGTTGTGGCATGTTTTGTGATGTTTTAGAGTAACAAGTTTCGGTAAACAGTTTGTGATAGTTTTAGGATAAATAGCTGTAATAAAGAGTTTTGTTGGAAGTTTTAAGAGTGAGTTGTAACACTAATTTGTAATAGTTCTAAGATGAGTAGTTGTAATGCAAAGTTTATTATTAAAGGGAATACTTGTGACACACTTTTTGTAATTTTTTGAGGGTGAATATTCCAAACAGTTTATAAAAGTTTCACAGTAAAATGAATTTATACGCAATTTATAATAAATGCTGTTTTTGTCGTTGTTATAGTACAGTTTTCATAATGTTAAAGTATGCTTGTGCCACACAGTTTGTGAAATCTTTTGACCGGATTTGACAATTTGTGATAATGCCACGTTGAGTAAATGTGAGAAATATGTAATAGCTTTACTACTAGCAGGTGGTACATAT
>NW_013677390.1:2177-4353 GCF_000517525.1 Limulus polyphemus | reverse complement strand
AAATTATTTTTTTATTTAATGTCATCAGTTGCATGGCTTCAAAATCATACATACATACATAATTTCGTTTTTCTATTTACTAAACATGCTTCTGTTACTGAAATGTAAAAATGATATATTGATTATATATATATATAAATTTGTCCCGACGTGATGATTGTGGGGTGGTTGGATATAATAATATAAACATACAGTTGGAATTTGAATCCCACGAGAACTTTCTTTTGTTGTGTCGGTACTATTTGAAGACGTTCGTAATATTGCAGCATGTTAGAGTTGATCTTCATTGAGCACATTTTCTCTCTTAACCTTAAACTAATAAATGTATTGTGCACAAGAAAGATTGGTGTCGTGATTTGTGTTTTCACTGAAAATATGCACAAGTGCTGTCAGTATGATGTATTCTGTAAGCTCCTCTTCCTGAGATGACGGTATTTCAAACTAGGTACCTTTTTGACAATTATTGAGTGAAAAATGGTAAAGCTTAAATACTGATATCCTGATAGAATATTTTCATATTGCCCATTTTTAGAAAGTTTGAGTTGATATCGTAGGTTTCAATTGAACCGCGACAGGTTCCCATAACTAACAAAATTCCGTGCTGTAAATTAAAAAGAAATAAAACAAATCAATAAAAAAAGGCATAAAATACACCCAAAAATTGTTATCTTGTGAGCTTCAATTTAAATTTGTAGCAATGTTTGTTTGTTGTTAAGCACAGAGATATAAAATTGACTAGCTATAATATGCCCACGCGAGTATCGAAACCCGAATTTTAGTGTTATAGCCCTTATACTTTCCACTGAATCACCGGGAAGCTTATAACGAAATATAAAAATATTACCCTGTGAGCCTCAGATTATACTTATAACAAAATATAAATACTGCTATCTTATAAACTTCAGAATATTTTGCTATAAAGATGATCCATTATGTATGTGTATATGTGTGTCTGTGTGTGTTAGCTTCATCATCCAGAGTTGGCTGGTTGGATTACCATAATGTTTGATATGGTAACTGGAGACTGTTCGTCGGGTACAAGGGCTACTTTGTTTTAGGATTTTTGGCCGAAGATGTGAGATAAAAAACATCTTGAAATAGTGCACATTTTCACCTTTTTTTGGCTTTGAATTTAATGACACAAATACTTAATCAATGAAATGAGTAAATTATTAGTTTCCACAAAGCAGGGTATACAATTAGCATCTAATGAGATCATTAGGATTTTAATAACAAAAGAAAGAAGGAAAAGGAACATTTTCTAGCAATGTTTTATATACAGTTTTTCTTCTTTAATGGATACCTTCAGTTAGTATTTATGACAAAAATTAAAAATATTACATTCTGAACATCAGACTACACTTATAACAAAAGATAAAAACTGTTATTGTGTGAATCTCAGATAAAACTTGTAAGAATATAAGAAACTTTTGAAACTCGTGTCACTCAGTTTACCCTTGTAATAAACAATAAAAACAACTATACTTATTAACCCCAGGTTATATTTCTAGTGAGTATGCGAAAGACATTCAGTGTTTCCTATTTTTTAGCCGCGGTATAGTGGCTCATAGAACGGCAGCGAGTTTTTCAAGTACAAACTTTTAGCTCATAGCTCCGTCATCTCTTGAACGATTTGAGATCTCATTACAGTGTTGGACTCAGGAGGTCAAACCCTTTCGATTGATGTATTTGACACGGCCCAAGGTCTCATAGATTAACTTATTCTAATCCTGCCTAAAAGAATTTCAACTTGAGGGTAGGCTGGTAGAGATTCTGATGAGTAATAATACGTGCGCCCCAAGCTTGATATTGTCGGAGCAGAAAAATATAGCTAATAAAAATGAAGAAAAGGTCTTATAGATTAATCCTGCCTAAAATAATTTCAAGTGCCGCGGCTATTGAGGATTCCTTGTTGTTTAGTAACGTAATGGTAAACATTTCTTGTTCGTCAATAATTTTCAAACGATTTCCTGCATACACATTTCTAGCCGTGCATTTAGTTTTAACACTAGAACGTTGGACATGAAACGTGGATGACTACTTTAGACTTAAATTTACCTATCGTTCTGGGTTATTTTATTCTGATGTCACTTTATCGCAGGAAATATTGCTTTATAGTGGTTTAAGGAAACACTTGCTATATAGCGGAATAGTCTATGTTAAAGTGGACAGAGAC
>NW_013677390.1:0-1465 GCF_000517525.1 Limulus polyphemus | reverse complement strand
AGACATTCCGTGATACATATTCTGTCGAGTTATTTGCGGTTATGGGATAACAATATGCCAGGAAGTTTCACACTTTTATAACAATGTATGAAACATAGTCTTAATAATTGGAATGAAAAATACTTCAGATTGCAGATGTTCTTTCTTTAAAAACTTCTACACTTTAACGTGATTTTTTTTGTTCAGAAACATTAGATCTTTTGGCTTAAACGTTTCACTAACTTTTGGTATTCAAACTGTAATTTTAAGATGTAAAACACTTACAATAAAGTATTAGAAACTTTTATCTTTCAAATCTCAGGTCAGGCATTAAAACATAATTAAAACATTGTCTTATGAGTCTCAGATCATGCTTATAACTGAGTTAAAACTTTATCTTGTAGACATAAAGTTACAAAGAGATTGATGTTTTGCTTTTTATGGGTTGTTTGAAATCATTCCATAAAAACGAAATATATTTCCTGTTAGAAACAGAGAAAAAAAGTAAAATCGAAATTTTAAACACAGAAAATTGGTTCAACAAAATTTAGGTTTCTTTATATTCGAAATTTCAATGATGATAATTTTGCAGGTCGCAAGAATTTTACAAACAAACAAAGGAAAAGTTCATATACAGATCTTTAGGTCTAACAGCACGTTCGAGTGTAATTACATATGGAACTGTTATATTGTTGATTTGATGCCTGTAAACAATTATTAATAATTCAGGACGAAACAAAACATAATTTTCTTACTTTTGGTGACATGTTAAACATAAAAAGTGTAATAAAAGCTTGGCTTAGTCTGAAACAACAGGTTATAAAAAGAAAATTACTTTCTGGGTATTTGCGAGAAGTGTTAACTGTTAATTAAGTGAGGCTTAGGGAAGTAGACATTTCAGTAATAGTTAAGACTTAGGGAAGTAGACACTTCAGTCATAGTCATGGCTTAGGGAAGTCGACACTTCAGTCATAGTCATGACTTAGGGAAGTAGACACTTCAGTCATAGTCATGGAAGAAAGAAAGGGTAGAAGATGTTTTCTTACGTATGCTTGTGTTGTCTTGTGAATGACCCGAGCGTAGTATAGGTGTCACTTTGAGTCCTGCCTTGTGAAGAAGACTGTAGTGTAATCCAATCTCTGAAGTACTTTTGTCTGTATGTGGAAGGCACAATTTTTATAGAAATCGTTAATACTGTTATTAAAAGCTTGAACGACACTTCATTCGGCCTGATCAGAGACTCCTAAGATCCATTCACATCCATCCTTAACCTGGTAGAATTGACCGTTCACAGTTATAACGCCTCCACAGTTGAAACTGCAGACCATGTTCAGCAGCATATCGCGGATCGAAGGTCGGAACTTCGGATCCGCAGCTCAGCACGCTAATCACTGAGCAATACCCGGTCTGTTAAAGAAGTCATTTACCATATTACAATATTCTAATAGCAGATGCTATTGGTATTTGGTGAATTTCAACATTTTTC
>NW_013677389.1:4984-13677 GCF_000517525.1 Limulus polyphemus | reverse complement strand
AAACTAACATCATTCAGTTATAACAGACAGTATCTACTAAAGTAACATCACTCAGTTATAACAGACAGTATCTACTAAACTAACATACTCAGTTATAACAGACAGTATCTACTAAACTAACATATGGCTAATCCTTCCCTATAAGAATAATTATTTCGTTTTCTATGTACCAGCAGCAGAAACTTCACTCAAATAACATGTAAAATATCTTCTTGTATCGTTCTTTGTATACAGTTAACTCCATACACACGTGTATGCTAGGTTTGGCTTAGTTATTTAGTGTGCTGGAACTGTGAATTCAAATTCATGGTTTACAGACCGTTGCCACAAAAACGTCCTATACGCACTTTGAGTCCGTACATGCACTATAAGAGTGATAATCTAATCCACTATTCATTAAGACAATAATAACCCAAGCTTGGATGCTTTTTCTAGCCACTCTCCCTCTGTGTTACCAGCATATTTCATTAAAGCAGCGACAGCCTGATAATAGTTGGCTTGTGATAAAGGAGTGTCCATACAAGCGACTCATAGTCAGTTCTTTTTGCTAATTGGTGCGTTCACTATGAGTGTGCTTTTCGTGCTACTGTGTTTGTAATCTGTTTACTTGAAGAGTAGCATATAAATGTATATGTTTTTTTTTTCAAATTCCACAATCATTATTATTACTTTGGTTAAAGGTCTTTGAAATATTTTTGGCTTTCTATTTTCACTACGTTTGCCGTGTTTTTACGTTGTTTGCAGTGTGGGTGGAGGAGGAGGGAATGCACAACTTATTATATCTTAATGTGAAGCATTCATTACATTCTGATGCTTGGAAATCCTGTAAATTGCATTTTATAAAGATATATTTTAAATTAATATTAATAATTTAATCGCAAAATACACGTCAGGAGAAAATGTTTATATATAATGTAAAACGTTCGAATTTAAAATCGGACCAGCGTTTCAAATTGGACAAAGGGATGGAAGTCAGTAAATGAAGAAATTGAGTATGCATTGTGGGGCCCAACAAAACTTTAAAGCTCCGAATTCCATCAAAGTTAATCCTGCCCTAATCGAGGGAGATCTGAGTACGAAATATGTATGTGCCTTATTGGTAAACGTGCCGGCCTACGAATGGTAGGTCCAAGTTTCAAGCCACATATGACAGTGAACCCGCATTTTCAGACGTGAGAGCATTATAATTATGACAGTAATTCATGCTATTTTGTTAAGAATAGTCGTTTAGGAGGCGGGTACTCCTTATTGATTCTCCTTTAAAAGAGATCCCAAGTGATTTCAGAGTACTTGCATATATATTATCTGTGTGGAAAATGTGGCAGTCACTTCTACATCACAGAAATCGTATTTTTATATAAACCACGAAATCGGCCTCTTCCCTCTCATAACATATTTTTAAAATTAAATTGGACTGGAACAAAAGAAATTTTGGTCCCCCTCAAAAAGTATTGAGGAGGCCAGGACCCTCTGTTCCTAGTTCTATGTATCAAAAATATATTTATTCAAAATATATATTTTTTAGTAACTTATATATATATATATATAACCACGTATATAGAATTTTCATGAATCAGTGCAGTATAAAGAAATTGCAGTTGAGTTAATTTCTCAGTTAACATCTGACAGATGTAGAAGAGTGAAAAATAATACATTAAAAACGTTTCTCCAAGTTGAGTTAATTTCTCAGTTAACATCTGACAGATGTAGAAGAGTGAAAAATAATACATTAAAAACGTTTCTCCAAGTTGAGTTAATTTTTCAGTTAACATCTGACAGATGTAGAAGAGTGAAAAATAATACATTAGAAACGTTTCTCCAAATTAATATATCAGTATATGTAAAAAACTTCAGAGCGAGAATGTAAAACAATAACAGAAGGAAGAGTAAAAACTTGTTATAATTAAGAAAAGAAAAAGTACACAATATATCACTATGTTAACTCAGCATTCATAGCCTCTTTAAGAGGGAGCTAGCTAGCTCTGTGTTCTCCGTTCTTCGCAGGCCACAAAAAAATACTAATACTAATGTCCGATGTGAATCCGATGAAGTTAAATGGTTTGTAATATTCGAAATCTATAAACGTTCTTGGACGTTCCCGATCAATAATCGTTATAACAACCACAGTTATAGCTTCCGAGGTTTATAGCAAACCAATAATATATACTGTCTTTTGGCGCGTCGCGTTGATTATATTTATAGGCGTGAGATGAGTTTCTCGAAATTTCAGCTTACGCAACAATACAAATATTACACTAGTGTTTTCGTAAACACATATATTATTGATTCTTACATTCGAGAAGTTTCTACAATTTTAGAAAATAGGCGGGAATTTCGTAATACAGATTTAAAAGTATAAGTTATGTACATTTTTAAATATAAAATTAACTTAAACAAACATCGATATTAAAACAGTTATATGACAGTAAATCTTTAATACATTTATGGCTTGCCCATTTATCATCACTTCTAAAATACTGATTTGAAATTTTTTTCTCTGTCTTCAACAGAACACAATACATTCTGTAGTTTTCTTATGCTGCTTACAGTATTTAGCTTTATTCTCAATTAAGTCCCACATAAAGCATTTTGGTGAAAGTCTATAATTTCTCTCCTTATTTACAAAATCACTCTGTGGAAAGGTTCGCATTACATTTTTTGGGGGGAAGCGCAGATCCACTTTTATTTGTTTGTGATAAGTAATTCTATAATTTTTTTAACCTACTTTCAACCCACTGTTTCACCATCACTACTTATTCATCCAGTAATATCACTCTCACATGTGTTTTCTGGCTTTCTGTCTGTTACGCCTCTGGTCGTTAGTTAATTTTCCGTAAAAATTCTTTCCGAAGAAACTTTACCGATACAAGTCCTTTCTTAAATAAAACTGGTTTATTCTTTCTGAATACAACTTTGCAATACACTTAATTTCAACAGTCGCGCTATAACAAACGCTATAATTCACAATGAACTTCTCACGTGCTCAACAATATTCTGTCCGCATACATTCAATTACTCATTACATTGCCACCGTCACGTTGTGACCGTCTTATATATAAAAGAATACCGAGATCTAGTAAACTCCCGATATTTCATGAAGGTTCGAGAAGGAAGTGGCGTGATACAAACGTCACGTGACCGGCGTTGTAGTATCATGTCTTTTAACCATATTACTAACGGTGTTGGAAATTTTGTTAAAATTTGCTCTTGCAACATCAAATCTACATTCTTGTCAGCATCTCCAGTACAGTTAGATCCTTTAACAGCAGCCTTGTTCCATAATCTTAAATGTGTCATTTGCCTTTTTTCTAACTTTCTGAACTTCGTACGATAAGTCTCTGGACTTAGCTTATACGTCTATAAAATAGCATGGCATCATACTTGAATTCGTCTGTGCTTCCTATTTTATTGTATGCTGCTAACGCCTTTCCAGGTAATGCAAAAAGTAGTTTTCTCAACGTATCCTGTGTTTTCACTCGTAATATCCTGTGGCTGCCGTTCTTCTGCTCTCGCTATTTTCAAAAGAAAAATACATCTACATCACTTTCACAAAATCTGCAGATGGGTGCTTCTCTTACCACCAGAATTACCCTGCCTTCCACTCATCATCCACTTATGCTTATACTATCTTCTAACTATAGCTATAAACGCTTATTTTCAGCTTCTATTCCCAAGCGTTTATTTTCATCTTCTGCTTCCAAGTGTTCATTCTCAACTTCTATTTCCAAGCACTTATTCTCAGCTTCTGTTTCCAAGCACTTATTCTCAGCTTCTACTTCCAAGTATTTCATTTTACCATGACAACCTTCACGAATACAACTATTAGTTCCTGCATTTTCACTAAGATCAATGTTAAAGAAATCATCTATTGTGACTCTCAACACGGGCTCGTCAATTTGACCGAACACGTGACCTATTTGTACTCGATTAAATTCTTTATAGATTTCATACTTCTAACTTTCAATATAGTGTGTATATCTTCACAAAATCTGGCAGTCTTTCAGTTCATATTATAAATCTTTCACATACAAAATATCATGTAATTTACTGATTAGTCAACTATTGGAAAGCGCTCGAGTTTTGGGTTTTATTTTAAGTTTATTACACTTTATATGTGATCCTTTGTGCTAACTCTATTATCAAGATATATTTTGTTGAGGTATTTTTAATAAAATAAAATAAAGATTTGTCCATTAATATATTGAGTATTTGTTTTCAACAGTCCGTGTACAAAGTAATTTTCATGTTAAGATCAAAAATACTTTTCCTCATCTCAAAAATCTCAAATTTCCTTTGTGTAATCTCCAAAACCTCCTAAATACATTTCAAATGTTTTTTTGTTTTTTTAGTAAAACTTTATAATTTATCTATTTTCTTTAAAACTTCACGTATCCCATCATTTTTCCAATTGCTACTACACGTTTTACCCAATTCTCTACAAGAGTTGGCGGTGGATGGTGATGACTAGCTGCTTCTCTCTAGTCTTACACTGCTAAATTAGGGATGGCTAGCGCAGATATACCTCGAAATTTGTGCGAAATTCCAAAAAAGAAACAAACAATTCTCTACAATCATTTACCAACTGCTTTTTTGTCAGTAATTTCCTATTCTCATCAATTATATGATTAATTCTCAACTCTTAAACAATGAATCACACAATTACAACCAGTAAGAATTAACTGAACCATCATCAAAACCAAAACAAGCAACATAAGAAAAAAGGAAACTTGCTTTCTTTCATCACTTCATTGCTTCATCCATAGGACTTTTCTCTTCGGTTTTTGTTGGTGTTGTTCCCTACTTCAAACTCTCTCTCTCTTTTCATTATTGGATTTACATTCCTAACGAATCCCACTTCTGACACAACTTTGGTATTATCGTGATATACTTGCACTTCACTTTCCCTTTATACATCTATCAACTTTATTTAGTTGTACATGTTCCTATCAGGAATTGACTCATACAAGGTAAGTATAACAAACTGATGTTTACTACTGGTAATCAGTCACACATAGATTTAGAAATAGGTTTTTATTCAGTATTGGCAGCATATTACTTTCTTCCTTCACCTCCCAATCGTCTTCTTTCATTGAACTCTTGTCTTTTATGTTCCTTTTTTGATACCCACACTGAACCGGCCTCTTTTTTTTTCTGATCTTGCATTTGTTTTCCATATACCAAATTATAAAATTTCACAACCATAGGGGGCCTGGCATGGCCAAGTGGTTAGAGCGCTCGATTCGCAAAAATGCTTGTTCTTTCAGTCGTGGGGGCATTATAATGTGACGGTCAATCCTACTATTCCTGGTAAAAGAGTAGCCCAAAAGTGGCGGTGGATGGTGATGACTAGCTGCCTTCCCTCTATTTTAGATAGCCCTCGTGTTGCTTTGCGCGAAATTCAAAACAAACAAACATAGGGGTCTTAAAGTCTCCATACTGGCAGAACTGAGAAAGGCGGCTACTAATTTACTCACTCCAACAATCTTCTAATAGCTTGTAGTACTCTAATTCACCAAAAACTGATCAACGGCCAGCAGCTTTCTCACCTGTCTCAAATTCAACCAATGACCTAACTTCATAAAAACAAATGACGAGTAAGAATATTGGAAAATTGTAAACGAAAGAATAACACATGGAAAAGGAAGTTTTAAATCTTGTAGATTTTAACATAAACAAAATTATAGTGTGTAAGGGTAAAATATTCTACAATCAATATAAAAAGCTATAATTTTGATTTATTGTTATGCAGAAATAACAGAAATACATTATGAGTGATGTTAATATTTCCTGGAATAACTCTGCTGACTTCCCACTGTGGTGTGTGAATCAACTAGCGTCATTTGAAGAAAGCTTGTTCTGATCTTTATACAATATCATATCGTGTGCGAAAATGGTTGTTGAATAAACTATTGTTACATCTCTGTTCATTTGTTAATTTTCCGTATAATTTCTTTCCGATGAAACTTCAGCGACACAAGTCCTTTCTTAAATAAAACTAGTTTATTCCCTCTCAATACAACTTTGCAATACACTTAATTTCCACAGTCACTTTAACTTCAACACACGCTATAATTCACAACGATTCACGCACTTTACTATCCGCACTTGACTCAATTGTCCGTCTCTTTCTGTCTGCAATTATCTATCTATATATGCCGTCACTTCTCGCCGTTCTTATATATACGAAATAGAGGGCGTCTAGAGAACACGCGAGCCTTCACGAACGTTCCAGATACTTATTACGTGTTTCCAGCGTCACGTTAATTCCGCTGTCGTAACACTATATTTGTTGCAGATGTTTTGTATGTATACATGTTTACATTTTGTTACCCATGTTGCTCGTTTGGTTATAGTTTTATAACAGTTTTATCAATTTTAAATATGTTGAACGAGTTCCTTATTATTAAAAAGTTGTTAACTACCAATTGTCTCAGGTTATATTGTTTCGTATTGAAAATTCATTGTTCTACTTAAAACAGAAGTTGAGATGTCTCATCTGATGATATGACTAAAATGGTAAGTGTTACTAATTATTTTTCGTTTAGTTTCTGTAGTAGTAAGTCTAGAAAAAGTTTACTTAAGTGCTTAGATTTACATTTACAGTAAGTCATGCATATATTATATTTGGTTGGAGTAAAATTATTTCTTATCTAGTTTAACAGCTACGGGTTAAAAGTCAGACATAATGAAAACAGGGTTATACTGACAATGACATATTCACTACTGTCTTTGAACGTTTTTTTGACATACTATATTACTTTTATGTATGAGTATCTAACATTTTAATGGTAACATAAAAACAGTCAGGACTATGACTCTGTACGATAATCTAGTATATGTGTAGTCATAAGCAAACCATTAAGTCTAACTATTCAACATTACAGTTAAGTAATGTAATACATATGTTATTCATGTAGAGTTTGAGAATTTCACTTATAAAGCGACATGAAACAGATTGTAAGTTAAATTGGTGTATGGACATTAATACGACGCATTGAATAAATATTTAGTGTTTAAATATTTCCGTCATTAATATGGAAAACAGACCTATAAGTAGATTGTAGGTTAAGAGTATTCACGAAGTATGATATACAAATAGACAAACTGTATAACATAAGATATTAATCTTATCTATTCAAACACTTCATTTATTATTGTTATTGAAGTGAAAGTATAAAGTTAATGCTAACAATAATGCAGAAACTAAAATCGTGTTAAGAACTATAACAGTATCATCTGTGACCTCATTGTGCTACATCTTAGCCACCTTAGCAACACGCCTTTAATAACACAACTTTGGTGCCACTTTATGGAACTACCCCTAGCAACACATATTGGAACTATCCACCCCAACCCCCATAGAAACAGCGCCCTTTAACGCCACTTTGTGAAATTATGATGTCACGTGACTTCCCTGTCTCAAAGGATACTACCCCACTAAGGCACCTTCTTTGGGTACAGTAAAGACAAGTTAACTATTGACCCCTCTTTGGAACTGGAACCATGAATGACTCTAGTAAGCACTTCAAACTATCACCAATTGAGAAGGCACACTTAAATGACACACCCTTGGTTTCTGCCCATGAAATGATTTCGTGTCAGTGATGCATTTCTATTTTGTGCTACAGTCTTTAGGTCTGTTGGGTGGTTCATAATTGTCCTGTCATAAGTGCAACAGGATATCAGACAATTCACAAGACTCATGGATATATTATTTAAATCAGGATTTAAAATTTTCTGTACATTCAACCTGTGATACATCACACATCTAGCTGGAAATATAAAGATCATTTGGATATGGCCATGTCTTATATTATTCGTGATGTATACACTCATAACTTTGACATCAGAACATATTTGTTCTTAGCGCTGGTTGATGTCAGATACACATACCTTCATGTGGAAAATGCACTTAGCAACCACACACAGACCCACATCTTGCTAGCCCCTGGCAACAGTCACCTATCAGTAAGTTCAATTCTCTTATGTACAAGCAAATTCTTCCATTATTGTCTGGCTTTCCTCGAGATAGGAGTGGCTCCAATTGGAAAGGGGGAGGAGTAGAAATGCAATAAAACACCTTACACTGTCAGCTGAAATTAGGTCACCTACTGTACAAAGCTTGTTACTTTGAATGTTTTGTAATCTGTTCATTCACAACTTAAACCTGCCTTCTGATACAACTTAACCATAATCTTAATAAATAAGTGAAATCACAGTTGACTTGACAAATAAATCCAAGATAATACTCGTGTAGTCGAGTGTACTACAACTAACTTAACATGAAATTCCTGGATGGCAACTACCTTGCTCAGAAATTAATATCGAGATAAAATAATCAGTACTATCTGTAAGGATAGCAAATAGTTTGGTAGACATCAACCCAAGATATTTTAAATAGTTTGGTAGACATCAACCCAAGATATTTTAAATAGTTTGGTAGAATCAACCCAAGATATTTTAAATAGTTTGGTAGACATCAACCCAAGATATTTTAAATAGTTTGGTAGACATCAACCCAAGATATTTTAAATAGTTTGGTAGACATCAACCCAAGATATTTTAAATAGTTTGGTTTATATCAACCCAAGATATTTTAAATAGTTTGGTAGACATCAACCCAAGATATTTTAAATAGTTTGGTAGACATCAACCCAAGATATTTTAAATAGTTTGGTAGACATCAACCCAAG
>NW_013677389.1:2012-4142 GCF_000517525.1 Limulus polyphemus | reverse complement strand
ATCAACCCAAGATATTTTAAATAGTTTGGTAGACATCAACCCAAGATATTTTCGAACCAAAACTACTCAACATATGTTTTTTTTTATTTTGTTTGTTTGTTTATTTATCGTTTAGATACACAATGAGCTGTTTGTGTTGTGCTCACCAAGGTATCAAAACCCAATATTTAGTGTTATAAACATTCAGATGTATCTCTGAGTTACCGGAGAACTTTTTAATTTCAAAAAGTAATTAATTATGATTTCACTTTATAAATGCTAAGCTATATAATATGCATATATATATCAGTTACCAAAACTGAAAGATATTCTTTCACCAACACTAGTGAAACCATGGGTCTTCCATGTTTTTCAGTTGATGTGATGTATGCTTTATAGCAATGCTGGTGCCCTCTCTCGGTGATAACTCACACACTTACGAATGTTCAAGTTTGGGACCAAACTGTAAATATTTATGACTGACATTAAGAAAACACAGAATATGCAGTATAAGCTAACCACTATAGTTTATACCAATCCTACTGCATCTCAATATTTCAAGCAAAATTCTTTAATTGACTGAAAAGTTTGCTTTTGTATGTATCACTTTCGTGTAAGTAATTAAGTATATAGCAGAAAACATATATAATGATAATCATACATTAACTAACATGTACTTGCGTATATAACACTACCATTCATCAGCTAGACTTATTTCCACAAGAAGCTACTTCAGCATCAGTAATACTCTCTGTGTGCACTAAACAAGAGTAGGACATCGCTAAAGAATAAGGCTTACTATCTTATAGTCATGAATAGAATAGAGAAACAGTCTATACTGCTACAAAAATTTATTCAAATCACATCTGGTGTCGTCATCAGCTACAAAATTCATGTATATATACACTGCGTAATGTATTAGACTTATAAAGAATGACATAAAAATTACTTTTGCTGTCATAACATCCAAATCACGATAATACTGACATCTAGGGGTCCTGAGAAACTTCATTCATCAGATAAACACAACAACATATAATTAAATAACTAAGATAAAAATTTAGCAAAATGATATAGACACTTCCTCTGATTTATAGTCTGTATTACGATATCACTTCAGGAAGACTGGTGTATACAACCAGACTATCAAGCATAATCTTCCATAGGTGTATGCCAACTTATGCACTAGATCACAAGTTTGCTCAGGAAGCTTATATCAACAGACGTCTACCAACATTACCTTAAAACGGAATCTGATTACTCGGAAGGCCAATCCCTTTCATTTCGTTGTACTATCATCATTCCCAGTCATAATTAACAGTTGAATCAATTTGATAATTTTCCTAGGAACTTATCAAACAACCTCAGGTCTTGCTACCAAATTTTGCCAAATAGCTTGGAAAGTTATGATGTTCTAAATCACAACCCACGCCTTACCGCATTGGTCCACATGTCCACAGCGTTTGGCAATTAAAACATTGCGTCACAACTATGGCGGGTAATTTTGATTCTTCGACCTGAAATCTCTGATACCAGAACATAAACCTCAACAGAATACCAACACAAACAAACAATCTACCACACTAATATTTGCACAGGCAGTAAAAACCCACACCTAAACTGAAGAAACAACAGAACAAATGAAGAACACTAAACCAATCAATGATCCAATATAGGAATTAACAAACAAATTAGCATATTCAAAAAAATATGTATAATAACCCCCAAAACGAAGAGGGTTGCATCGCACTAATCACGAAAATAGCACTAGAACAACTACTACCACTATTACCACAGTTACTTTTCCTACCACTTAATCCACAGAACACAAATACCAAGCAAACATGAGGATACACACATATATAACTTGAAAACATAAACGGACATGGCCCTGAAAAGGAAAGTAGCAATAGAATTTCAACAAATATAATCAAACCAGCCAACTGAAACCCAAACCCAAGAAGTTAGAAATGTTACGACAGCGGAGGTCACGTGACGTTAGTAACACGTCATGCGCTTCTCGAACATTCACGTCCCTTCCTGAAACCTCAAGAGGCTACTAGATATGCGGTAGTCTTGTATATATAAGCCGCCAAGAACTGACGGCAACAATATATGTGTAATTGAACTGCGGACAGAGAGAGGCATATT
>NW_013677389.1:0-1359 GCF_000517525.1 Limulus polyphemus | reverse complement strand
AAAGGACTTGTGTCGCTAAAGTTTTTTCCGAAAGAATTTTTATGGAAAATTAACTAACGAACGAAGGCGTAACAGAAACATATAATAGCAGCACAGATGGGAGGAAACGACCTAAATTCCGATTCAGAGAGAGAGATACCAGAACATAATACAGTTACGACAGCGGAAGTCGTGCGACGCTGGGAGCATGCAATAGAGTTCTAGAAAGATCGAGGAACCTGTCGAACGTCCTAGCATTTGCTAGTTACACCCTTTATTTTGTATATATAAGACCGGCGAGAAGTGAGGGCACAGATAGATAGATATGGATAATTGAATAGCAGACAGGGAGATAGAGACAGATAATCGAGTCAAGCCGTAAGTAAAGTGCGTGAATCGTTGTGAATTATAGCTTGTGTTTAAGTGAAAGTGATTGTGGAAATTAAGTGTATTGCAAAGTTGAATTGAGAAAAAATAAACTAGTTTTATTTAAGAAAAGGCTTGTATCGCTGAAGTTTCTCGGAAAAAATATCTACAAAAAATTAACAAATGAACACAGACGTAACAATACCATCAGATATTAAACTCTGAATATATTATGTGTAGTTAGTGTATATGTTTTATTATGTTTGTAGGTTCTGTGTCCTGTTTACAAATTACTCATTCAACTTTTATGAAATATATTGTTTTGTGTTAGTTCCTCTTTGATTTGTTCTGTTTTAGTGTACTTCTCGAATGAAGGATGTTTGGTGTTATCCATGGCCACATACCGTGATGCAGTTGCGCCAGGGCCCCAAGCGGTGAGGGGACCCTACCTACGATCTGAACCGTCAATTTAACTCTCTCTTTTTTTGATCTGTTAATTTGTTCTATTCTTACTCAATACAGACTAGATAAATTTGACCAACCTCGTAAACACCATACAAAATAAATAAAAATGTCCATTTTTTTCTTTCTACAATTACTTCAAATTGTAGCAGGAAACAACATTTCTTTACACTAAATAGTTTAAAACTTCTTAACCTTATACAACTGTTTATAATTAAATTTTATTGTCTTTTGGACCGTGATTTTTAAAATACCTACCTTAAGAAGTGTCAAAATATACTGTTACGACAGCGGAGGTCACGTGACCCTAGTAACACGTCACTCACTTCTAGAACGTTCATGAAGCCTCGGGAGGTTACAGGATTTCGGTATTCTTGTACATATAAGACGGTCAAGACGTGACAGCAACAATGGGTAATTGAACTGCGGACAGACAGAGATCAGAGAGAGAGAGACGTATTGTTGAGTCGAGCACGTGAGACGTTCGTTTTGAATTACAGCGTTTGTTATAGCGCGACTGTGGAAATTAAGTGTATTGCAAATGTTACGTCT
>NW_013677388.1:0-12183 GCF_000517525.1 Limulus polyphemus | reverse complement strand
GATGGCAACTATTCAACAACACCCATCGCCAACTGATAAATTACAGGGATGGCAACTATTCAACAACACCCATCGCCAACTGATAAATTACAGGGATGGCAACTATTCAACAACACCCATCGCCAACTGATAAATTAGAAGGATGGCAACTATTCAACAACACTCATCGCCAACTGATAAATTAGAGGGATGGCAACTATTCAACAACACCCATCGCCAACTGATAAATTTGAAGGATGGCAACTATTCAACAACACCCATCGCCAACTGATAAATTAGAGAGATGGCAACAATTCAACAACACCCATCGCCAGCTGATAAATTAGAGGGATGGCAACTATTCAACAACACCCATCGCCAACTGATTTAGGGATTTAGCCCCCCCCCCCCTCCCACACGACTGGTGGGAGTAGGTTAATACCATTCACAACATGTCCGAGTTTTAGCATGTAAATGTTAGGAATTCCACATATATAAATTCCACATTTCCTGGGGATAATACCACTGATCCCCATAGAATACCATGTTCACATGAACTTTATTCCCCTCTTGGGTCAAACATATATAAACTCTTAGTTTCCGTTAATCCTTAGACCACGCCCAGCCTGCCAGAGATAAATTATCTTGTTTCACATAGAGTGAACGGAAATTGAAATTAATACAACTACTTTAAGGGAGGGGAACGAAAACATGTTTTATTTTAACTTAAAAACATGTTTAACGTATATGTAAACTCACCCTTATTAAAGTTATAGCTCACATACATTAATTTGTACAATCTCCTGCACGAAATGATCCAATCAAGTACAATGTATTAAATTCCTGCTTGAACATTTGCTGTCGTAAAATTAAGTAGAGAATTAAACGATTTTTCTTTCTTCCTCTGGAGATTTCAAAAACACGCGAGGGATTTAAATGAACCATTAACTTTGGATAAAGTATTTTAAGTAGGCTGGTTTCAAGGTAAGTAGAACTAAGATAATTAACTTTTTTTATTATAAAAAACTCGGTGAAGAACGCATACAAGTCCTTTGTATATAAAGCAAAAACTTCCCCATCAAGACAATATTTCTAATGTTCGCCTGTATTAAAGACAGGCTTAACATCTCAGTAATCTTGTCAAAGTTTTTTAAAACATAACTTCGGACGATCCAATATTCAAACTAGCCTGTTTTACTCTATTAATTTATTGCATGCTTCCTCTTCAATGCTAGAAAGTACTACGTCCCAGTGAGTCTGCCAATTCGTATTTTGTCTTCAAAAAAAAATTCACATCCACTACACACATAGAATAATATATTTTTTTTTACTCTAATCGTGTATACATAAAAAAAACGGTGCATTGAAATACTACCTTTCAGATCCAGCAGTAAACTCGAGGCTCTTTAAACTCTTTAAGAATAAACTAGTTTTAATTAAGAAAGGACTTGTATCGCTGAAGTTTCTCGGAAAGAATTTATACCTGAAATTAACAAACGACCAGAGACGTAACAATACTATAACACATTCTGTTGCTGAAATACTAAAATGAGTAGAAAATTAAAATAAATATTTAGACGCAACATGTCAATATTCGTTGTTCCCATGGAAATACATGTAAGATAAAAACAGCGAAAAAAATCCTTATCGAGACTGTAGATCGCTAAACAAGCTGTATTGATGATGTAGAGGGACAACTCACATAATGTTGATTTGTAATGAAAGGTTTATGTAGGTGCTTTCTGTTGTATTACACAAAATACTAAAAACGATGTTTTAAATTTATACTTAAACAAAACAACCTTCCTACCCTCTCCATCTTTAAACGCCCCGTTTCCCTTGACAACTAGGTTAGTAGACTACACGTAGTACAAGGTCATTCTAAGCTCATCATCTGCTTTCTTTCTAACCGCTAGTATTTTAAAAAAATAAATGCAAAAGGGTATAAATGGGGCTAAGCCTCTGGATCTTCTGCTGTAATGACGTTGAACTTTTTACATTTTTTCCCCTGCATCATATTTCACGGATACTTCAGTGGGGATGTTATTTAATTATATTCGTGTATATCGCGAATAAAATGCGTAAAACTAGAGAGAAGGAGAAATTAGGAGGTGTAAAAAAGATACATATGTAATTATTATATATGAAGTTCATTTGCATACGTAGCATACACCTAAGGTAGAGAAATAAATATTTTAATTGTGTTTTCCTTAAATATCTACGTAAGTGATACATACCTACAACTAATCCTTTGTCCAATTTTCTATTTTCCAGGTTATGTTTATGTAACAACGTTAGAATGGTATCTTTAAAAACAACATCCTCTTTTTAACGTGAATTTGTGTTCCTATGACTACAGCTTACGGTTTCACCACGTGATTGGTTTACGTGTATCGAATCTATGTTTCAATGACGACAATTTATGGTTTCATCACGTAATTGGTTTGCATGTAGCCAGTCTCTGCGTTTCTATGACTAGAGTTTACAGTTTCATCACGTGATTGGTTTACGTGTATCGAATCGATGTTTCTATGACGACAATTTATGGTTTCATCACGTAATTGGTTTGCATGTAGCCAGTCTCTGCGTTTCTATGACTAGAGTATACAGTTTCATCACGTGACTGGTTTATGTATAGTGTTTCTATGACTAGAGTTTACAGTTTCATCACGTGACTGGTTTATGTGTAGTGTTTCTATGACTAGAGTTTACAGTTTCATCACGTGACTGGTTTATGTGTAGTGTTTCTATGACTAGAGTTTACGCTTTCATCACGTGACTGATTGTCGTAGCCTATCTGTTTCTCATTCTATTGCTATGTATTACTGTTTCACTGTATAACTGGTTGTCATTCAGCCAGTGAGTCTACAGCTGGAGAAAACACGACGATAGTGACAACCCTGGTTCAATGACAGAGATATTCAATGTTTCATGGGGTTAATAATACTTAGCCAAACTTACTTTCCCACAGACTAGAGGGATTTTGTTGTTGTTACACAATTAGCCGTTCACTCGTTAAAAAGATGTCACTGCCCGTTACATAGTAAAAAAACAGAGCATGCGCAGATCTCCAAGAACAGTTTCTTTGCATTTAACCTCTTTAGCTTACAACCAAAAAAAAGGAAAGATAACGTGATACACTGCAGATAGAACCTCTTCTGATGAAAGTTCACATTCTTAACACCAGGTGCGAGGAATCCGTTAATCAGATATTAATGTTTAATAATATAAGAGGGCGGGGTCATAGGTCATCTTTGTAAAAACTTTCCAACTGACACCTCAAACTGCCCCACTTAAACCATTCTAGTCCTAACCTTGAATATCGCACCTACCACGACATAACATGGACGTAACGCATGCGCATAACTTAGTTGCTTGCGTAGGTCAGTGGCTGCTTGCGTCTGGCTGTCTGCCAAACGCTAAGGCGAGTTGAAAATTCTCTTTTAGGAGATGACAAGTCGAGCTAGTCATGTAAAGATCAGTGCCCTAAAACCAACTAAAATTGTTCTACCTGTGACATTCCTACTTGCAGTAATTAGCGGAGAACCCGAGAAAAAAACACTCGTTCAGCATTCGTGTCATTGTATGTTACAGCTACTGCACTGAACCATATTCCTAGTGCTCTCTGGCGGGAATCAAACACGATGTCTTTTTAAAGCCTCTGAAAATGGAAATTATGGTACTTCTATGTGATACACATGGTTAATAAAAACATAGCACTTCAATAACAGTTGAATTAGGATTAACAGACTCCCTCTCTAACATAGCTGTGAAGACTATGCTGTTTGCTTTTAGTCGTTCGTCTAAAGCTATCTGGTTTCTGATGGTTACTCCTGCTTAAAACAAACACAGTTTATCTGCACCTCTCCCCCCCCTCTTCTTTAATTTGGGTTGGTCATTCTTGAGTAAAGCTATACTCTCTACACACTGGTGAAACAAGCTATGATCTCTACACACTGGTGAAACAAACTATACTCTCTGCACACCTAGATTTCCAGTAAATAAATATAATGTTCACAACACAAGTGAAGTCCTCGAGATTAATCAGACACAAAACTCCAGGACCTGAACGATTACAGACAATACTACTATAAACAAAACTCCAGGACCTGAACGATTACAGACAATACTACTATAAACAAAACTCCAGGACCTGAACGATTACAGACAATACTACTAAAACAAAACTCCAGGACCTGTACGATTACAGACAATACTACTAAAACAAAACTCCAGCACCTGAACGATTACAGACAATACTACTATAAACAAAACTCCGTGTCCTGACCGATCACAGACAAAACTACTAAAAAAGACACTCAGGGATTTATCGTGCATTTATAAGTTTTTTTTTCAGCCTATCATTTAAAACGGGGTACATACCTGTCTCTTTGAAGGAAGCAAATGTTATGTGCTTAAAGGAGAAAAAACCGGTTGATAAACCTGAAAAGTACCGTACAATCAGTCTGACCACCTAATAAACCTGAAAAGTACCGTACAATCAGTCTGACCACCTAATAAACCTGAAAAGTACCGTACAATCAGTCTGACCAGCTAATAAACCTGAAAGTACCGTACAATCAGTCTGACCACCTAATAAACCTGAAAAGTACCGTACAATCAGATCTGACCAGCTAATAAACCTGAAAGTACCGTACAATCAGGTCTGACCAGCTAATAAACCTGAAAAGTGCCGTATAATCAGGTCTGACCACCTAATAAACCTAAAACGTACCGTACAATCAGTCTGACCAGCTGTTCAGAGAAAAGCATAGAACAAATAATATCTAACCGACTTAGCACAAAACAACCTCAAAATTCCCTGAAGTTCAAGGTGGTTTCAGAAAATGCCGTCAGACTACCGATCACTCAGTTAGGCTTACTAAAACCGTAGGACATATCTAAAGTAATAAAAGAGTCTGTCTGTCTGTGTGTATGTGACCGCCATAGCTCCAAGAGGAAAGAACCTAAAGACCTGAAACTTTTCAAGCATAGTAAGAGGATTCTGGGAGTGTGAACTTGGGTATTATTTTTTGGATTTGGCCAATTTGTTTGCCCCTATAGCCCTTAAGCCCATGATGCTGCTTCCTGAAGGTCTATAGAAAAGCATCACTAACTGGATGAACAATATTTGAGGTTTCAACAGAAACATGGGATGAAAAATACAAAACGGAGAATTAATGAAAAATTTAATTGAATTAAGTTTGGGAAACAGCAACAAATAACGGGAAGAATAATATGAATCAGATAATACTGGTGAATTCGGAGAATGAAAAGAATAAAATTAAAAACACAGGAATAAAAAAAACGAATCTGAGAAGCTAAGTCAAACGTATTTGCTTTTAAAAAGAGTTGAATTTAATTAAGTTCGGGAAATGGCAAAAGACAAATCGATTAAAGAATTGGTGCACTGGGGTGGCTATAGAAGTAATTAAGATAATGGAGATGCTTGAATGGCACATTGAGACCTCTGTGAATCACGAGGGGACTTTAGAATCCCGCAGCGGAGCGTGGGTATTTTATGCTAGTCTTTAATAAGAAGGAATGCACAGTTGACTGCTTTCTTGATATCGAGAAGGCAAATAACAATGTGTGGCATATTGATTTAAGGTTCCGAATGTCCGAGATGTAACCACCACGCGGTATTATTCACTGGTTATCCAACTATCTAAAACACAGAAAAGTTAGAGCTTATGCTGAAGGCACCTACTCTGATCCTGTTTTGTTTGCTAGAGCTTATGTTGAAGGCATCTACTCTGATACTGTCTGTTTGTTAGATATTATGTTGAAGGCACCTACTCTGATCCTGTTTTGTTTGCTAGAGCTTATGTTGAAGGCACCTATTCTGATACTGTTTGTTTGTTAGAGCATATATTGAAGTCATCTACTCTGGTCCTGTTTGTTTGTTAGAGCTTATGTTGAAGGCACCTACTCTGATCCTATTTGTTTGTTAGAGCTTATGCTGAATGCAAACAAACAGGATCAGAATAGGTGCCTTCAACATAAGCTCTAACAAACAAACAGGATCAGAATAGGTGCCTTCAACATAAGCTCTAACAAACAAACAGGATTAGAATAGGTGCCTTCAACATAAGCTCTAACAAACAAACAGGATCAGAGTAGATGACTTCAATATAAGCTCTAACAAACAAACAGGATCAGAGTAGGTGTTAGAGCTTATGTTGAAGGCACCTATTCTGATCCTGTTTGTTTGTTAGAGCTTATGTTGAAGGCACCTATTCTGATCCTGTTTGTTTGTTAGAGCTTATATTGAAGTCATCTACTCTGATCCTGTATGTTTGTTAGAGTTAATTTTGAATGCACCTACTCTGATCCTGTTTTGTTCGTTAGAGCTTATGTTGAAGGCACCTACTCTGATCCTGTTTGTTTGCTAGAGCTTACCACTGACCAGAAGGACAATATGAAAGCATCGCGTGTTCAAGGTTAATTATATTTATTTTGTTTTACATTTGGGTTGAGTGTGGCCAAGTGCTTTGCACGCTGGATTGTGAATCCGAGAATCTATTGGTTCGAGTAAGTTTCCCACAAAATATCGAGAGTAGGTGAGTTATAAGAGTGACGGTCAAATCCTTTATTCGAATAGAGTAGGCCAAGAACTGGCGGTGGGTGCTGTTGACTAGCTGCCTTTCCACTAGTTTCCGAAAACAATCAACAAACATCTTTTCTTATCGTAGTTAACATAATCTTACTTGATATAAAGCTATCTGTTAACAAAAACCGTTATGTTGAACATTATCATATTCGGCTATCGTAAATAGCACTCGTCTAGCTTTGCGAGAATATTCGAAACAAAATATTCCTGATTTTTCATATCAATCAATTTTCAGATTTAATATTTCGTACTAATCAGAATTGTTATTTGAGGGGGGGGGGGTATTTTTAAGAATCGAGTGAAAAAAATCCAACACTAATTCACTTCCCTTAATCCAACACTAATTCACTTCGCTTATCATTTTTAATCCTTTATATGTTAGCCTTGTTGTTTTTTTCGGTCCTTTACAGTTAAGAAAAGAAATGTTAGATCAAAAGAACGTTTTGTGCTTCTGGCAGGTTGTACAAGGTGGGTCAACAACCAAAAATGATTCCAAATCACCACAAACTTGATCTACAGCTAAACAACTATTGTATTTATTAAGTTAACCTTTGGAATAGTTATACCTTCGCTGTGGATCATGGTCTGAGACTTAAAAATAAAAACCCTATTCGATTCCTCGTCCCTCAATTTAAAAACGTCCACGTGACGAAAGTTTGTTTTATTTAAAGCTACTCGAGGATTATCTACTCTAGCCGTCCCTAATTTAGCACCTATTTGCCTCCCTTACCAGAGTTACAGTTGAAGCCCTTATTGGGCCAGAACGGTGGATCATCTCGTCTGGCAGATGACTGGTGCAACTGGGACAACGATAGAGTTAGTTGACCATTACAACCTGCAGAAAGAAATGACAACCTACTGCACTGTTTTGTGACTGGTGCAACTGGGATAACGATAGAGTTAGTTGACCATTGCAATCTGCAGAAAGAAATGACAACCTACTGTACTGTTTTGTGACTGGTGCAACTGGGACAACGATAGAGTTAGTTGACCATTGCAACCTGCAGACAGAAATGACAACCTACTGCACTGTTTTGTGACTGGTGCAACTGGGACAACGATAGAGTTAGTTGACCATTGCAACCTGCAGAAAGAAATGACAACCTACTCCACTATTTTGTGACTGGTGCAACTGGGATAACGATAGAGTTAGTTGACCACTGCAACCTGCAGAAAGACATGGCAACCTACTCCACTATTTTGCCAAGCATAATATATGGCATTTCATGAATCAAGTAAAAACCACAACAACGTGAGGGGTCTCCGAGAGAAATTGGAAGGACACCTCGCTCAGTAAGGTGAAACATATGCGACAGATGACTCCTAACTTACAGCATGCTTCTGTCCACACACAAAAGAGAGCAGTCAATGTGGCAACGTGGAATGTAATGACTCTATACCACACTGGAAAACTGTTTCAGGTCGAGCACGAAATGAACAGATTACAGATCAACATTCTATTATTTCTGAAACACGTTGGAAAGATGCTGGAACTAAGAACAACATTCTAAATCAGTGTGAAACACGTTGGAAAGATGTTGGAACTAAGAACAGCATTCTAGATCTGTGTGAAACACGCTGGAAAGATGCTGGAACTAAGAACAACATTCTAAATCAGTGTGAAACACGTTGGAAAGATGTTGGAACTAAGAACAGCATTCTAGATCTGTGTGAAACACGCTGGAAAGATGCTGGAACTAAGATCAACATTCTAGATCTGTGTGGAACACGTTGGAAAGATGTTGGAACTAAGAACAACATTCTAGATTTGTGTGAAACACGTTGGAAAGATGCTAGGCGACAAAGAAGCTCGATTAGAACATGGACAGTTTGAAAATTCTTAAGTCAGAAGCACAAACAGTCATCAACAGAATAAAAACCAATAAAGCTACAGGACCAGATGAAATTACAGTAGAACAAATAAAATGTTTGGAAGAATTGGATTTCGAAAAGTTCACAAAGTGGTGAAATACTTGAGGATCTTAGTAAATCGATCATTATTGAGCTCCCCAAAAGACCTCGCGCCATTGAATGTGAACACCATCGAACCATTAGTTTAATGAGCCATGTGACAAAGATCCCATTAAAGGTGTTGATATTGAAAGCTAGAAGTAGAATAAGACCAAAGACTGCAAAAGTTCAATGTGGCTTTATTGAAGATTGTGGTACAAGAAATAGTAAAAATGCTTTATGGTAAAAAATGCTTCTAGGGAGAGCAATAGAAATGAAGCAGGACATTTTCTTGTGTATTATTGATTATACCAAAGCTTTCGATAGAGTCAAACACATGGAGTTAATGTAAATGCTGAAAGAACTGGGTATTGATGGTAAAATCCTATGTTGGGATTAAACTGCAGCAGTGAAGACAGAAAATGAATTAAATTATTTCACGTGAGGCAAGGCTGTGTGTTATCACTTGACTTGTTAAACTTGTACAGTGAGAAAATCCTGGGGAAGCTTGGACACTTACCAGGGCTGAATTTGAGCAACTTGCGTTATGCTGATGATACAGTTTTAATAGCTATTCAGAAGAGAAGCTGAGAAACATTTTGTATGAAGTTGTCGGTGAAAGGTTTAAGTATTAACTGTAGAAAAACAGAATGTATAGTAATTATACAGAAGATCATCCCTGTATACATTGTCAAAGTGGATAAGACAGGTCATAAAATAAACCGGAGAATAGGGATGGCAAAAGACACATGTCTGAAAATGGAAAAGATGCTGAGAAATTTCTATGGAGACAAAGTTAAGAGTTTTGGATTGTCATGTAACAACAATTCTCACGTGTGCATCAGAATGTTGAACAATATTGCCAAGTGTGGGAAAAGAGAATTAAAACAAATGAGTGTTGGTTGTTAAGGCACATCTTTGAAGGTAAGTTGGACAAGTCACACCACAAATGAAGATATTGTTTCAAGAGCTGGTTGCAGTAGGAAGCTGTTGACTAACATCAGAAAGTTGGACAATATTGCCAAGTGTGGGAAAAGAGAATTAAAACAAATGAGTGTTGGTTGTTAAGGCACATCTTTGAAGGTAAGTTGGACAAGTCACACCACAAATGAAGATATTGTTTCAAGAGCTGGTTGCAGGAGGAAGCTGTTGACTAACATCAGAATGAAGATAGTTGGAGTTTCGAAGACACGTTACGAGGAAAGAAAACATGGAAGGTTTGGTCGTAAATGGAAAGATCCAAAGAAGGAGAGACCGTGGAAGACAGGGGTTGATTTACGTCAATAGTCCATCTGAATGGATGAATGTATTGACATTGGAAATCCTTTACGAAGAAGAGATCTGTGGAAGACCATGGTCACCAACGTCATGTTTGGATACGATACACTGAGAAGGAGACTATTGGAAGGCAGATAGTAAGCACCAATTATCGCCTACTCTTTCACCAACGAAAAATTGGATTGACCATCACATTATAACGTCCCCACGACTGAAAGGCGAGCATGTTGGGTGATGGCATTTTAGCCCGCAGGTTTAGAGTTCAGTGCCCTAACTATCAGGCCACGTGACGGAGACAGAACTAAGTAAGGGTAGCTATAGGTCAAAGGGCAATGGTATCTTTATTTTTGTCAAAACTTTATAATTTTCGTGCAAAACTACACAAGGACCATCTGCCTAGCTGTCCCTAATTTTGAAACGATCGATTAAATGGAAGGAAACTAGTCAACAGCACCCACCGTCAACTCTTGAGCTTCTCTAAACTGACTGAATAAGTGGGAATTGCCTGGCACTCTTATAACTCATCCACGGCTCA
The DNA here is from genome assembly GCF_000517525.1 of Limulus polyphemus. NCBI lineage: Eukaryota > Metazoa > Arthropoda > Merostomata > Xiphosura > Limulidae > Limulus > Limulus polyphemus. Next base: position 1,828 of record NW_013677388.1, on the reverse strand, counting down.
GAAGTGCGGAGTGCATTTCAGCGGCAACTGAACGCGAATCTTGAACCTTCGGATTCAAAGAATACTAACCATTAGGCCAAGCCCGGCCAGGCGAATTTGTTGAAGGACGTTCGTTGGTCTAGAACGGTAACGAATTCGGTTTTTTGACTGGCATTTGGAATATTACTTTGATCATTACTCTCTCTCTTTCTGTCTTACATCAACAAAAACATCTATCACACTTTACTTAAAGCCGTCGCTTTTCTTCTGTTTATAAAGCAAAGCAGTAGAAAGTCCTCAAATTAAACATCGACTTCATCTAAGTCATCAATCGTGATGAGGTTTATTTCAAATTAACGTATGTTTTAATTTAATACCGTAAGGCCTCACTAGATGGCAGCACGTAAACATAAAAATTAATGGTTTGTTTGATGTTAAAAAGTCAAAATGTTACACTAGGAAGACTATCTGTTCTTCTTTGCTCACCTCGGGTATCGAAATTCAGTTTTTAGCGTCATAAGCCTAAAAGGCTAAGAAATATAATAAATTAAAAGTTAAAATAAAAATTTAGAATTAGCGTAGCGCTGAAGTGGAGATATTCGGGACTGCCCTCAAAGTTCCAGTTAGACTGATCAAATTAAAGGTCAAGTCCCTCCTCCTCCGAAATTGTTCTTTAAACCAGTTTGGAATCCCGTATTTATCGGCACAATGACATAGACCATTTGTAATGGATGTCAGTCCAACCTAGCAGCTCAGTAGACTAAAACAATACGATGAAAGACACAACAGCATGAGACGAGATTTGAACTTCCAGTCATTGGACTACGAGTCCAAAGAAAGAAGCTGGGTCATGTTCTCCCGAATCTTGATATTTTAGGAAACATTTGCACTGCTTGTACAGACCAGAAGTAGCAGTTGACTGTCACTTACCAGCCATGTTAATCTGTTGGGTTGTTACACATACACCAGCTACAGATATGATAAATATTGTTACCAACCGTGTTAATCTGTTGGGTTGTTACACATACACCAGCTACAGATATGATAAATATTGTTACCAACCATGTTAATCTGTTGGGTTGGTACACATACACCAGCTACAGATATGATAGATATTGTTACCAGCCATGTTAATCTGTTGGGTTGGTTTACATACACAAGCTACAGAGATGATAAATATTGTTACCAGCCGTGTTAATCTGTTGGGTTGGTACACATACACCAGCTACAGATATGATAAATATTGTTACCAACCGTGTTAATCTGTTGGGTTGGTACACATACACCAGCTACAGATATGATAAATATTGTTACCAACTGTGTTAATCTGTTGGGTTGGTACACATACACCAGCTACAGGGATGATAAATATTGTTACCAACTGTGTTAATCTGTTGGGTTGGTTACACATACACCAGCTACAGAGATGATAAATATTGTTACCAACCGTGTTAATCTGTTGGGTTGGTACACATACACCAGCTACAGAGATGATAAATATTGTTACCAACTGTGTTAATCTGTTGGGTTGGTACACATACACCAGCTACAGAGATGATAAATATTGTTACCAACTGTTAATCTGTTGGGTTGGTACACATACACCAGCTACAGGGATGATAAATATTGTTACCAACTGTGTTAATCTGTTGGGTTGTTACACATACACCAGCTACAGAGATGATAAATATTGTTACCAACCGTGTTAATCTGTTGGGTTGGTACACATACACCAGCTACAGAGATGATAAATATTGTTACCAACCGTGTTAATCTGTTGGGTTGGTACACATACACCAGCTACAGAGATGATAAATATTGCTACCAGCCGTGTTAATCTGTTGGGTTG
>NW_013677387.1:13324-14170 GCF_000517525.1 Limulus polyphemus | reverse complement strand
AAACTCCCATATACCTGTATGATTCAATAGTTAAAGCTCTCATACACCTGCATGATTCAATAGTTAAAGCTCTCATACACCTGCATGATTCAATAGTTAAAACTCCCATACACCTGCATGATTCAATAGTTAAAACTCTCATAGACCTGCATGATTCAGTAGTTAAAACTCTCATACACCTGCATGATTCAATAGTTAAAACTCTCATAGACCTGCATGATTCAATAGTTACAACTCTCATACACCTGCATGATTCAGTAGTTAAAACTCTCATACACCTGCATAACTCAATAGTTTAAGCTCACGTGTTTCTACGTATGAATACAAATTTTCATATTCACTCTACAATAAAAAGGTTTCCAAATCTTAGTTATGTAGTACATCAAAACTGTAAATATGACTCATAATCCAAGTTATTTAGTACATCACAACTATAAATATGACTCATAATCCAAGTTATTTAGTTTATCACAACTATAAATATGACTCATAATCCAAGTTATTTAGTACATCACAACTATAATTATGACTCATTATCCAAGTTATTTAGTACATCACAACTGTAAATATGACTCATAATTCAAGTTATTTAGTACATCACAACTTTAGATAAGAATCATAATCTAAGTTATTTAGTACATCACAACTTTAGATATGACTTATAATCCAAGTTATTTAGTACATCACAACCATAGATATGACTCATAATCCAAGTTATTTAGTGCATCACAACTTTAGATATGACTCATAATCCAAGTTATTTAGTACATCACAACTTTAGATATGACTCATAATCCAAGTTATTTAGTACATCACAACTCTAGATATGACTCATAATCCAAGTTA
>NW_013677387.1:8667-12324 GCF_000517525.1 Limulus polyphemus | reverse complement strand
TTTTAGATATGACTCATAATCCTAGTTATTTAGTACATCTCAACTCTAGATATGACTCATAATCCAAGTTATTTAGTACATCACAACTTTAGATATGACTCATAATTCAAGTTACTTAGTACATCACAACTCTAGATATGATTCATAATCCAATCGATTTAGTACATCACAACTTTAGATATGACTCATAATCCAAGTTATTTAGTACAACACAACCATAGATATGACTCATAATCCAAGTTATTTAGTACATCACAACTTTAGATATGACTTATAATCCAAGTTATTTAGTACATCACAATTTTAGATATGACTCATAATCCAATCGATTTAGTACATCACAACTCTAGATATGACTCATAATCCAAGTTATTTAGTACATCACAACTTTAGATGTGAATCATAATCCAAGTTATTTAGTACATCACAACTTTAGATATGAATCATAATCCAAGTTATTTAGTACATCACAACTTTAGATATGAATCATAATCCAAGTTATTTACTACATCACAACTTTAGATATGACTTATAATCCAAGTTATTTAGTACATCACAACTTTAGATATGGCTCATAATCCAAGTTATTTGGTACATCACAACTTTAGATATGACTCATAATCCAAGTTATTTAGTACATCACAACTATAGATATGAATCATAATCCAAATTATTTAGTACATCACAACTCTAGATATGACTCATAATCCAAGTTATTTACTACATCACAACTTTAGATATGAATCATAATCCAAGTTATTTAGTACATCACAACTTTAGATATGACTTATAATCCAAGTTATTTAGTACATCACAACTCTAGATATGACTCATAATCCAAGTTATTTAGTACATCACAACCATAGATATGACTCATAATCCAAGTTATTTAGTACATCACAACTCTAGATATGACTCATAATCCAAGTTATTTAGTAGATCACAACTCTAGATATGAATCATAATCCAAGTTATTTAGTACATCACAACTTTAGATATGACTCATAATCCAATCGATTTAGTACATCACAACTTTAGATATGACTCATAATCCAAGTTATATAGTACATCACAACTTTAGATATGACTTATAATCCAAGTTATTTAGTACATCACAACTATAGATATGACTCATTATCCAAGTTATTTAGTACATCACAACTTTAGATTTGAATCATAATCCAAGTTATTTAGTACATCACAACTTTAGATATGAATCATAATCCAAGTTATTTAGTACATCACAACTCTAGATATGACTCATAATCCAAGTTATTTAGTGCATCACAACTTTAGATATGACCCATAATCCTAGTTATTTAGTACATCACAACTCTAGATATGAATCATAATCCAAGTTATTTAGTGCATCACAACTTTAGATATGAATCATAATCCAAGTTATTTAGTACATCACAACTCTAGATATGACTCATAATCCAAGTTATTTAGTGCATCACAACTTTAGATATGAATCATAATCCAAGTTATTTAGTACATCACAACTTTAGATATGAATCATAATCCAAGTTATTTAGTACATCACAACTTTAGATATGACTCATAATCCAAGTTATTTAGTACATCACAACTTTAGATATGACTCATGATCCTAGTTATTTAGTATACCACAATTCCAGGTGTAACTCATGATCCTAGTTATGTAGTATACTAAAACTCCATATACAACTCATGATCCTAGTTACGTAGTATACCATAACTCCAGATATGATTTATGAACCTAGTTACGTAGTACACCATAACTTCAGATATGGCTTATGAACCTAGTTATGTAATATATCACAACTCCAAATATGACTTATGATCCTATTTATGTAGTATACCACAACTCCAGATATGACTCTTGATCCTAGTTATGAGTTCTGGATTGATATGACAAGCATAGTGTGGTTTGAATGTTTTTATTATACACTCTTCCAATCCTTGAAAATCCCTAAAGGACAATATAACGAACTAGGTGCTTAAATGTATATAAAATAGGCCTAATACTCATGTCTTATGACAAGTTTAATTAATGATAATTTGTTTCCCATACATTCGTGTAATTATAAGAAGTTCTGCAAATATTTGGCTGTACATTAAGGAAGTTTGAAAGTGGTTTAATACAGTTTCTAGGCTCTTACATAATTCACACAATAAAGAAATACTTTAATTCCCTATCATGTTCTAAGACGAATGTCTGTGCTTTAGTAATACATATATACCTTCTATTTCACAGAAAACAACTTCACATATGACAAGCTCTATTACTCAGTGAACGTTCTCGTCAGCAGTGGCGTGCGATACATAAAGTGTGCGGTTGCAATATTATTAAATTCATCTTATTAAATAGAAATATGCAAAGATCCAGTAAAGAAAGATATGTTAATAATTATTACAAGTCTCGTAGTAAAGAGATATCACACAAGGTACCGATTTATAAACCAAGTTTTGACACTATTACCATTTTAAACCATGTAAATTAATGTAAAATGAAAGTTGAAATTATGACCTACTTTCAAATTTATGGAATCTATACGTTAAGTCTAATATATAACTGATTAATATTTCAAATTATGCTATTCAAATCTTTGGCGTTGCAATAGTGACAACTTCCTTTTACAAAAGTGTTACATTTGTATGACGTGGTTGATCTTCAGAAGCCAGGTGAAATTTTACTAATATGGGTTACCACTGTTTGATAACCATACCATAATCTTTGAAGATTATCTAGTTACCATAACTTATGTTTTGTTGTTGTTGTTTTGTGACAATTACTTTACACATATAACGTGGAAAATAAAACTATTTATGTTAATTTATTGCTTTCCAACAGAAGAACAATGGTGAAAAGCATCAGAGAACTGGTTAACTTGTGTGTGTATCCATCACTTTACATCCAGAAACAGCAATCATCGAGCAGGTGAGAATAAAGTTAACGGGCACGTTAATATTATTAAAATATTCAGTTTTTTCTTTTTTTACGTACGTAGTTTTAACAGTTTGAGAGACAGGATGATAGGAGATTTCTAGGTTGACGAAGTTGTATTTTTTAGTGCTGAGGAAGGAAACGAAAATGTGTAGGATTGAATATATTTGAGTTTTAACTTAAGAGAGAGAGAAGACATTACAGTGACACAAAGATACCTTATTAAACTTATTAAAATCATGTTCAACGAAAAAGAACCTCACAAAACACGGTCAGTAAGTAAAGAAACCCTACAAAAACATAGTCAGTAAATAAAAACCCTACAATAAATAAATAAATAAATAAACCCTACAAAACACGGTCAATAAATAAATAAACCCTACAAAACAAGGTCAGTAAATAAAAACCCTACAAAACATAGTCAATAAATAAATAAACCCTACAAAACATGGTTAGTAAATAAAAACCCTACAAAACATGGTCAATAAATAAATAAACCCTACAAAACATGGTCAGTAAATATAGAAACCCTACAAAACAAAGTCAGTAAATATAGAAACCCTACGAAACATGGTCAGTAAATATAGAAATCCTACAAAACAAAATCAGTAAATATAGAAACCCTGCGAAACATGGTCAGTAAATATAGAAACCCTACAAAACAAAGTCAGTAAATATAGAAAACCTACGAAACATGGTCAGTAAATATAGTAACCCTACAAAACAAA
>NW_013677387.1:5928-8461 GCF_000517525.1 Limulus polyphemus | reverse complement strand
ATGGTCAGTAAATATAGAAACCCTACAAAACAAAGTCAGTAAATATAGAAAACCTACGAAACATGGTCAGTAAATATAGTAACCCTACAAAACAAAGTCAGTAAATATAGAAAACCTACGAAACATGGTCAGTAAATATAGAAAACCTACAAAACAAAGTCAGTAAATATAGAAACCCTACAAAACAAAGTCAGTAAATATAGAAACCCTACAAAACAAAGTCAGTAAATATAGAAACCCTGCGAAACATGGTCAGTAAATATAGAAACCCTACAAACACATGTTTAATAATTCTATGAAACATTTAAAGAACATTAGTATTTAGTTATTATTTTTCCTTTTAAACAATATATGAAAGACTATGTGTTATCTGGATCCTTTTAGATTAATATAATTCTATCAATGATACAGGTGTACGATTCAAATTCTTTTATATAGGACTTTTTTATTAATTTTCTTTCAAAGGTAAAATATTATATTTATTAAGCCTTACTTTCTTGAAAGCTTGAATGTAAGAAAGCATTGTTCTAGAATGGTTTATGTGGAATTTTGATAAGTGTTCTGTAAAGACTGTTTCAAATCTCGACTGTAAAAAAGGCAGTCTTCTGGAATAATTTATTTGGGATTGTTTAATATTTTAACGTACCCCAGAAGATCTCAAAGACATAATAAATTGTAACACAGATAAACCAGTGGCCTGACACTTCAATTTGCACAACCATGCCCTTGGCCATTTTAAAATTCTTGTTTTGAAAAAGGCCCCTACAAACAAACATAACCGCGAAGTACAAGAAAACAAAATAATTTTTGACCTGAGAACTTTCCATCCCGATAAATGAACGTTTTAGCTTTTTGTAATATATCCCGTTTAAAAGTTTTATACAGTAAATTATGTATCTATTATTTTCAAACTATAATCCATATATATATATTCATATATGTATGTGCGCGCATGTGCTTGTATATGTTTATATATATGTATTTGTAAAATCATTTGTGTGCATTTATTTGGGTATATATATATATATATTGTGTTTATGTATGTATAGATATGTGTGTGCGCGCACTTCTATATATATATATATTTATCACTTTCTATTGTTTCAGTTGTTTGTAAGTATTGTTATACACGTATATTTGTTACATTGTCACGTCACGCGACCTTCGATTCAGAATGTTTTCGTTTAAGGATTTATTGTTCAGTTAGTGATACCTGAAGAAGGGGATTGCCCGAAACGTTGTATCCACAATTATATATAATAATAATATATATGTATTAACTCCTTAGTGGTTTGACCTTTAACATACTTCTTTTAATATTTTGTGAAGTCTATTTGAAAGATTGACTGTAAATGAACATTGTTATAGAATCGTGTTTATAAGGTTGTTGATATGGTATTTTTAATATCCTGTAAAGACTGTTTGAATGTTTTTATGTAGAAAGGCAGTGTTATGGTGTCTATTTTGAAATGAGTGGGATATTATTAAACACCGTTTCTAAACTTTACTGTTACTATTTGTTTATTCCTACGATATTTTTTATTCATTCCATTAAAAGTGTTTCCTGGATTAATATAATTTCAGAAACCATCATTTTTATTATTGTTTATAGAACCATAAACACAGAATTCGAGTGTTTGGTTTATTTACTTTTATGAGATGAGACCAACAATTTGCGCATGAAGAAATATGGAATTTATAGTTTTTGAACATCTGGCCTCCGATCCTGTTGTAACTATCAAGCAGAAAATTTATTGTAATTTTATACTGGTCGAACAAATAGCTATGGTAATAACTGCTGTTACAATTCACCCCCCTCTACATCGTACCTCCGATCCACCCCTATTCTCCCACATAATATGTCTCCCTAGTTACTTGAAGTTGCTTTCGTTACTGTTGTAAATAAGTTATATAGGGTTGTTATTTTAACAACGGGCTTTGTTTATTCGTTACGATGTGTTCAGAACTTCGTCATCAGTTATGTTTAATTTATACATGTTTGCCTAAAATCAACGCAAGGGTTTCAATGTGTAATGAAGTAATTATATAATAAGAAATATAGTTACTTGTAATGACTTGTATTTCGTGTTATGTTTACATTTTAAATCGCTGTACTAATTATCACCACAGTGGTCTGTGTTTACAGTTGTAATAGCTGTAGTAATTATCGCCACAGTGGTCTGTGTTTACAGTTGAAATAGTTGTCGAAGTATCGCCACTGAAACCTGTGCTTATACTTGAAATAGTTGTAGAAATATCGCGACTGAGAGCCGTGCTTACAGTTGAAACAACTGTAGTAACTATTACTACTATGTTCTGTAGTAACTATCACCATTGTGTGCTGTTTACATCTGAAATAATTGTATTAATTATTATCATTGTTCTCTTTACACACGAAATAATAATAATAACAGTTATCAATATGTGTACATTCATTGTCGATATAAACAACATTTACTGGCAGTCTTGATCGATATAAACAACATTTACTGGCAGTCTTGATCGATATAAACAACATTTACTGGCAGTCTTC
>NW_013677387.1:0-5154 GCF_000517525.1 Limulus polyphemus | reverse complement strand
TGTTGGTCGAGATAAACATTTACCGCCAGATTCGGCTACCGTCAGGTGATATAAAGAACAGTCACAGATTGGGTAGATATGAATATTTATCGCCAGATTCGGCTACCGTCAGGTGATATAAAGAACAGTCACAGATTAGGTAGATATGAATATTTATCGCCAGTGGTTAGGGTGCTTGACTCTCAGCCTGCGGATCGCGGGTTCGAATCCCCTTCACCGAACATGCTCTCCTTTTCATTCGTGGGGACGTAATAATGTGATGGTCAATCCCACTATTCATTGATAAAAGAGTAGCCCAAGAGTTGGCGGTGAGTAATGTTGACTAGCTGCCTTCCCTCTAGTCTAACACTGCTAAATTAGGGACGGCTAGCGTAGATAGCCCTCGTCTAGCTTTGTGCGAAATTCGAAACAAACAAACCAGTGCTCGACAATATAAACATCACGTATAGCTAGAATCGGTCGATATAAGTGACCTTTACCCTCAGTTTTGACTATACCTAATGTGGGTGACATTTTGTCAGGGTAGGGTGTATTCGATGTCTTCTCATTCTAAATAAGTACCGTGTTTATCCTTTAGCCCTGAAATATATTCCACAAGTAACGTTCTGGCACTAGTTTAGATAATATAACGTTCAACGACTGGACAGACCTTCGCGGGGGGGGGGAGGTATGTATGCTCAGGCAACTAAGCATGTGTCAGTTTAACGCCTGATGATATCGCATTTCTTTCGCGTGGCATTCGTGCTGCATGGTAGGTTGTTATTTTAGGTGGTAACAGGTCAGATGATGAACTTAAAGGAGAGAATACACTACGACCTGTATCAAAATTCATCCTGTGCTCACTGTCTATCTTGAAAACGTTCAGTCAACATTCCATACACGACACGAACGTTAATGTGATGTTATAATAAGGAAGAGTCGTTATCTAACGTCGTATGTTTGTTTGTTGTTAAGCGCAAAGCTACAAAATGGCCAATCTGTGCTCTGCCCACGAACTGATATTTTAAGATTTAATAAAAACGCGATGGTGTTTACACTGGAAAAATATATTATGTTTCTTTGAACTGGATAAGAAGATAACAATTAGTCACTCAAAATAATATTTAAATCAACTGAATGGTTCTTACGTTTCACCTTTCACGATTAACGACACTGTTTACTAGCAACGGTAAACGTTGTTGTTATTATTGGGTGTTCTAAAGCTCAAAACAACACAATGGGCAACCTGTGCTCTGCTCATTGCGAGTATCAAAACCCGATTTTAGCGTTATAAGTCCAGAGATCGCCCGAACCATTTATGTTTGTGAAGTTAAAAAATTATGCTTATAGAGTTATAGTGCAGCTGCTTATGTTATTTAACGTTTTCTACATGTCTACATTCTTCTAATGAAGCATTAGCATTTTTTTTGTTTGGCTTGAAATACATGCAATGGTTTCTGTTGATACTTTGTAATTGACACCTCAAAGCCGTATTGCTACTGTTAGGTTTTGTAGGACGGATTCTTTACAGTAGGTGCCTGTGACTTGTTGGCGATAAATTTGAACAATAAACAAACAGCACACAAGCCACTCGTTTTAAAATAATATATTAAAACAAGTTAAATGTATGTACAAAAATTAGTTACATTGTTGGTTATCACAGTTGTATCCAGAACTTTAAATAATTGTCTCTTTCCCATCAAATTCCACACAGGCTGGTTCAGTTACTTTAGAACACAAGTTGACAAGACTAATTATTCTTTTCTGCTCTGTTATCACAATTTGTGATAATTGCACAATAGTTGCAAACAAAGCTAATATTAATGTTAACTTGTTTGTTTGTAGTTAAGCACTAAGCTACACAATGAGCTATCTGGGCTCTGCCCACCACGAGTATTGAAACCTGGTTTCTAGCAGTGATTAATGTTAACATGCCACGAGTCAGTCATCGACAAGCCCAACGTGCAAATGCAGAACATGGTTTTGTGGAGGATTACTTTAAGAAAACAGTAACCATTCATTTTTTTGACCACATTATCAGTAACTGTTCTACTAGATTTTATGCACGTGTAAACTAAGCAGCATCAATTCAGAAACTTATGTCATCAAACTCACACAAGAGTTTTCTATTTCTGATATCAGACAGGCTACAGATTTTTACAGGGAAGATTAGCTAAATCCTGATATTGTTGATGAAGAACTTCATTGATGGAAGATAAGATGGCTTTCTATACCTCTCTAGGACAGGCCACAGATACTGGCTGACTGCTTAAAAACGTGCTTCGGTGTACCAAATATCTTTATGTTATTGAAACATTTTGCCACACTGCTACAGGAAAAGGATTACAAGTATATGCAGGCATGACGTCATAGGATGCCATGGACACTGGAGAAACTGTATCACGTCTACAGTGATGCTTAACAAGACGGGCTGACATGGCCAAGTGTGGAAATAGTTTTGCGGGATTGGCAGATCTACTAATACGTGAACAGTTCATGATCACGTGCTCACATGACATGTCACTGTTCCTAAAGAAGAGAGCATGATGAGATGATAAAGCTGGCAGAACAGTATATGGAAGCCCATGGAGGGAGTATAACTGGCAAGTCCAAGAATGTCCAGTTAACGTCGAAACCAGTGGTAGCTGAACAGGAGCAGGAGTCTATCAAAGGTGACAGGAGATTAAAAGACAAATGTGAAAATAGATGCGATGTTTGTTATAAAATAGCGCATACTGCGTAGGAGTGCAAGTCCATTACCAACAAGCAACAGCAGAAACATCAACATAAAGCAGCTGGAGCTACCTACAAAGATAGTGCTAGTAAGAAACAAGAAAAGAGTGACTGGCACTATGGATGCAGCTTCTAGAAGAAACAGAATGGAGACAACTCATCAGATTCACCACACGAAGGAAATGTTATTTCCATGATTGGTCAGTGCATGACTGATGGTCAGCTGAAGTTAGCAAATGGATCAACAGCGCCAGTAGTGATCGGAGCATGTTACAAATATCAAGAGGTGCCAACAAATTACAACATACCAACAGGTGAAGGCTATGTCGGGAAAAGAAAATGAATGTACTACGAGACATTGGGTGCAGTAGTGCAGCAGTGAGAACCAGTCTAGTATCTGATGACCAAATGGCAGGCAAAGTGCGCCTGTGTGTGTTAATTGATGGGACAGTGAGAATGTTTCCCATATCAAAAATATAGGTGGATACTCAATATTATGTAGGATACCTTGAAGCCATGTGTATCAAGGCACCAATATACGACTTAGTGACTGGAAACATACCAGGTAGTAGAAATTTAGTGGAACTAGATAGAAAGAAGACGGATACGGGAGATGAAGAAAGTGCAGAAGAAATACCATTCTCTCAGAAACTTCGGGGGCAGTGTTCGAGAGAAAGTTAAGCACAATACAAAATGGAAAGAGACTTACAAAACAGGGGACTATAAAGGAGTGTTTAACTGGACTTATCAAAGCAGTTTTACTGGTGAAGCTAAACATATCAAAGGAAGTAATAAGTACTTACATAACAAAAAGGTCAAGGATAAACATTTTGATGTCGGACAGAAGGTCTTAGTACTTCTACCCACAGCCAACAGCAAACTCATCCGGCAGTAGAAAGGACCTTTCACAATACAGGAAGTGCTCAACAGAATACACTATAAAGTGAAAGTGGATGGGACAACCAAGGTTTACCATACCAACCTGTTGAAGAGGTACTTCGAGAGGGAAAAAAAGACCTAACAGAAGCAGCTATTGAGGTACAGATGGACATGGCAGGTGTGGTTGTCATAGATGCAGAATCTGAAGTCAGTGACTTCATTATAGAAGATTAAAACCTACTAGGCCTAAGACCACTGGGTGGAGATGAGGCATACAATGAGATCAACATAAGTGAAGAACTGACTAACAAGCAGAAGAAAGAGGAACAAATTATACTGTGCCTCTATACAGATAGATTAGGAAAGACAGACCTCAGGCAACACAATATCATAACAAGCAGAAGAAAGAGGAACAAATTATACTGTGCCTCTATACAGATAGATTAGGAAAGACAGACCTCAGGCAACACAATATCATTACAAGCAGAAGAAAGAGGAACAAATTATACTGGGCCTCTATACAGATTGATTAGGAAAGACAGACCTCAGGCAACACAATATTAAGATGAAGACAAAGAATACTGTCAAAGTAAAGCCCTACAGAAGGCCCTATGATAAGAGAGACCAACAAGGAAACTGCAAATGTTGGTGTAGACTATATGAGAAGACTTAATATATGAACAAAGAGCAGTCTTTGCATATAGTGTAAAAAATATTGTAAATGTTTTTGTTTGTTTTTTGAAGAGGGACTTATTGTTGGATATACAAGACTGTTTGGTTTAAGAGCTATTATTTGGTTAATTTGGTGGTTTAGTATTTAATGATTATTTACTTTTCATAACAAGAGAGATAAAAGTAATTATTTTAAAAGCGATAGTTATGACAAGTTTGGTTGCATAACTCGATAAGAGTTGTACGCTGTGTTTGAAATTACATTGTTGTCTAGGCTTTACTAATATTATTGGCGTCATGTTACTCGAATATTCGGTATTTTTCTCGTTACCTTAACTATGTATTGTTAAATCATCGCGTCGCATATTTTTATAGAAAGTTTGAGGTCTCAGTGAACAAGGTATATATATATATAGGTGACTAGCGAGAGCAAATATTTAGAGAAAAAATTAAGTGAAAGTAAGAGTTCAGTTAGAAAACGTGAAGTTAGCTGGCATGTGAGTGATTAACCGTAAAAGATGATATTTTAAAGTGAGGTTACAGTTTAATGAAGATAAGGAGAATAAGCTGTCTTGTCGAAGGGTGTTCTAAAGTAATTGAACCTGGCTGTGTGGACTTTGACGAAAAGGAGACAATTATTCAATACTATGTATTGTTGAACGTGATAAGACATGCCTTACTATTCAGCTTGACTAGTAAACCACTTGAATGACACTAGGTATTGTTGAACGTGATGAGGCATGCCTTACTATTCAGCTTGACTAGTAAACAACTTGAATGACACTAGGTATTGTTGAACGTGATGAGGCATGCCTTACTATTCAGCTTGACTAGTAAACCACTTGAATGACACTAGGTATTGTTGAACGTGATGAGGCATGCCTTACTATT
>NW_013677386.1:10203-14781 GCF_000517525.1 Limulus polyphemus | reverse complement strand
TTACTGGAACATTCGTATTTAAAACTTCTTATGTCACCTTTACTGGAACATTCGTATTTAAAACTTCCTACATCAACTTTACTGGAACATTCGTATTTAAAACTTCCTACATCAACTTTACTGGAACATTCGTATTTAAAACTTCCTACATCAACTTTACTGGAACATTCGTACTTAAAACTTCCTATATCACCTTTACTGGAACATTCGTACTTAAAACTTCCTATATCACCTTTACTGGAACATTCGTACTTAAAACTTCCTATATCACCTGTATAGAGTCAAGGCAGTGTAACACCTTCCTTCTTGCTTTGTTGTATAGAGTCATGAGAGTGTAACACCTTCCTTCTTGCTTGCCTGTATGGTCACGACAGTTTAACACCTTCCTCCTAACCTTGTTCTAAAGAGTCACGACAATGTAACACCTTCCTTATTTGTTGTAAAGAGTGACAACAGTGTAACACCTTCCTTCTAGCCTTGTTGTGTAGAGTCACGATAGTGTAACACCTTCTTCCTAACCTTGTCGTATGGAGTCACGACAGTGTAACACCTTCTTCCTAACTTTGATGTATAGTCAAGAGAGTGTAACACCTTCCTTTTAACTTTGTTGTAAAAAGTCACAACAGTGTAACACCTTCCTTCTAACTTTGTTGTATAGAGTCACGACAGTGTAACACCTTTTTCCTAACTTTGTTGTATAGAGTGACGACAGTGTAACACATTCCTTCTAACTTTGTTGTATAGTCACGACAGTGTAACACCTTCCTTCTAACTTTGTTGTATAGAGTCACGACAGTGTAACACCTTCCTCCTAATCTTGTTGTAAAGAGTGACAACAGTTTAACACATTCGTTCTACCTTTGTCGTATAGTCACGACAGTGTAACACCTTCGTTCTACCTTTGTTGTATAGTCACGACAGTGTAACACCTTCCTACTAGATTTGTTGTATACATTCATGACAGTGTAACACCTTCCTTCTTTGTGGTATCGAGTCACGACAGTGTAACACCTTCCTATTAGATTTGTTGTATAGAGTCACGACAGTATTACTCCTTCCTTCTTTGTGGTATCGAGTCACGACATTGTAACTCCTTCCTTCTAGCTTTGCTGTATAGAGTCACGACAGTATTACTCCTTCTTACTTTATTGTTTTGAGCCACGACATTGTATCATCTTCCTTCTTACCAACCAGCCTCTTCATGAATCATAGAACAGTAATGTAGTCCATCAACCAACCATCTACTTCATAAATAAACAAACAGTAATATAGTCCATCAATCAACTATTTTCTTCATAAATAAACAAACAGTAATATAGTCCATCAATCAACTATTTTCTTCATGAATCAACAAAAAGTAATGTATACCATCAACCAGCGATCTCTTTCATCAATCATCTAACTGTTATGTATACCATCAACCAACGATCTCTTTCATAAATCACCAAACTGTGATGTATACCATCAACCAACGATCTCTTTCATAAATCATCAAACTGTAATGTAGTCCATCAACCAACGATCTCTTTCATAAATCATCAAACTGTGATGTATACCATCAACCAACGATCTCTTTCATGAATCATGAAACAGTAATGTAGTCCATCAACAAGTCTTTTTTGTTCAATGTTAAACTTAACTTTAACTTGTTTATGGATGAAGGTCATAGCTGTTTCCTTTCGCTGTACTTCTTAAATGAGTTTTAATGTTATTAAAGGTTTAATCATTTGTTTCTATAGAAACACCTCATTTTGTTTTTTAATCTGATATTTAAATTAAGGACCAACATTTATTCATTTCTGTTGTTTTCAAGAAGAAATATATTTTTTCAAAGATTAGGTAAATAACGTTCTTCCAAGTATAATAATCTCATATTTAAAGTAAATTGTTGGCTACTGTGTCTAGATTAGTCTCATAATTCTCGGCTTCTTTACGTTCTAAGAAGATGTATTGAACACATTTTTGTATAGATATTTCCATTCTTCGTACACAAACGAGTTGGAAATGAGTTGATAGGAGAAGATGGGATCGACTTCAAAATTTTAGAAACACTCTCAGAACATTTTGGGTTCAAGTAAGTGAAACTATTTTAATAAGTTGTAATAAAGTCAAGTAGATCCACAGTCTTAATAAGTTGTAATATAGTCAAGTAGACCCATAGTCTTAATAAGTTGTAATAGAGTTAAGTAGACCCACAGTCTTAATAAGTTGTAATAGAGTTAAGCAGACCCACAGTATTAATAAGTTGCAATATAATCAAATAGATCTACAGTCTTAATAAGTTGTAATATAGTCAAGTAGATCCACAGTCTTAATAAGTTGTAATGAAGTCAAGTAGACCCACAGTCTTAATAAGTTGTAATAGAGTTAAGTAGACCCACAGTCTTAATAAATTGTAATGTAGTCAAGTAGATCTACAGTTTTAATAAGTTGTAATATAGTCAAGTAGATCTACAGTCTTAATAAGTTGTAATATAGTCAAGTAGATCCACAGTCTTAATAAGTTGTAATAAAGTCAAGTAGATCCACAGTCTTAGTTAGTTGTAATAAAGTCAAGTAGATCCACAGTCTTAATAAGTTGTAATAAAGTCAAGTAGACCCATAGTCTTAATAAGTTGTAATAGAGTTAAGTAGACCCACAGTCTTAATAAGTTGTAATATAGTCAAGTAGACCCACAGTCTTAATAAGTTGTAATATAGTCAAGTAGATCTACAGTCTTAATAAGTTAATGTAGTCAAGTAGATCTACAGTCTTAATAAGTTGTAATATAGTCAAGTAGATCTACAGTCTTAATAAGTTGTAATATAGTCAAGTAGATCCACAGTCTTAATAAGTTGTAATAAAGTCAAGTAGATCCACAGTCTTAGTTAGTTGTAATAAGTTAAGTAGATCCAAAGTCTTGATGAGTTGTAATATAGTCAAGTAGATCCACAGTCTTAGTTAGTTGTAATAAAGTTAAGTAGATCCAGTCTTAATGAGTTGTAATATAGTCAAGTAGATCCACAGTCTTAATAAGTTGTAATATAGTCAAGTAGATCCACAGTCTTAATAAGTTGTAATATAGGTCAAGTAGATCCACAGTCTTAATAAGTTGTAATAATGTCAAGTAGATCCACAGTCTTAGTTAGTTGTAATGGAGTCAAGTACATCTACAGTCTTAGTTAGTTGTAATAAGATCAGGTAGATCCACAGTCTTATTGTTGTTCTAATATGGAGTTTTAAAGAGTATAGTAATTTTTATAAAAACTATAGTTCACAAGTACATTTTTCTCAAAGTTCTGTAGAAATCGTGTTTCTTTTGAAAATATTATACTATTACATCATTTCTGCCATATCGATCAAATGTTTATCAATGTACACATTCAAGTGTTTGCTGACAGTAAAACATTTACACTATTGTTGCTGCATCTTCCACTGGTAATATATAACATCAAATGTTTATTGTAGTAAACCTTCAAGTCTTTGTAGACAATAAAACATTTACACTATTGTGGCTGCATCTACGACTGGTAATATACAACACCAAATGTTTATTGTAGGAAATGTTCAAGTGTTTGGTGACAGTAAAACACTGCCTTTCCTTGAATTGTGAAGTCCCTTGAACAATCCTATTACACAACAAAACACAGTGATAATTTAAACTTGAAATTCTACAATTGACAGTAAAATATTAATATTAATAGATATATAGATTACAGTCATTAAATAATCAGTTAAATTTGTGAAAAAGTAAAATCAAAATGTTGATAAAAAAACAAACAAATTCTTCTTTGTTTCCTCATTTATTATACATAAACTGACCACTCAACAATTATTTTTTTATGGTTTTTCTTTTCTGTGGCTTATGGTATGAAGTTGGGATCACCTCTTGTCCTTTATCAAGACCTGCCATCTTGTCATTAGGAGAGTTGCCTTCAGGTAGATGGTCGACGGAATTCACATTTGATAACACCCCTAATGATAGTTTAGAAGTGGTCTCGATAGCAATCGTGGGTTCTCCGGCAGATTTATTTACTCTTTGCAAATTATTCTTTGAAGTTAACCAGTTCATTGTTTTGGCACCAATGTACTTTCAAAGTTAATCATGGTAGGTAATTCTTGGTTTGGACCACATCTCATTCTGTATTCTATAAACCACATCATTGATTCTTATGACTATAGCATAGGGTCCTCCCAAATATCTAATTAACTTTGGATAAAGTCTTCTCTTGTGACGTGAACTGTACAGTCATATTACCACAATCAAGTTAGACATTATTAGCATTTATACCATATCAACTTTTCAACTTATCACAAGCTGATTTAAGATTTTCTTAGATAAAGTCGTGTATGGGTTCAATGGCGTTTCTTAGTTTCACTGCATACTCTGTATAAGACTCTGATGAGTGACGACCCTCAGTGTGTCAATACAGAATATCCACTTAGTTTCTCTGCATATTCTGTGTAAGACTCTGCTGAATGACGACCCTCAGTGTGTCAATACAGAATATCCACTTAGTTTCACTGCATACTCTGTGTAAGACTCTGCTTAGTGACGTCCCTCAGTGTGTCAATACAGAATATCCACTTAGTTTCAC
>NW_013677386.1:5472-9361 GCF_000517525.1 Limulus polyphemus | reverse complement strand
GTTTAGCTTTTGTCTTCCTTTAAGATGATTAAAACAAATTATAATTGTTTAAGTAACTTGCTTTTATTCAATTCTGTTTCATTGTTAAAAGGTTTAAATTACCCTTTTCTTCTTAAATTATATATATTAATATAATAACTTGTACTATTGGCAATGTAACTCTCAGTTAATCTTTGTTAACGAGTATTTTTCACATAACCGTTAACAGAGTATTATTTTTGTTAAAGAGTTTATCTTTGTATTGGATACTTATCGTTGATAAAGAGTATTTTTTCATATTCAACTGTTGAATTGTATTCAGTTTTCTTTGTTAAAAGAGTTGATTTTGTATTTTTGTTTGTGATCATATTTCTTTCAGTTAGCATGTTACATTATTGAAAGGTCTGTTTTATTGCGTAATTCAGTGGTATCAGTCTTAAAGTTTTCTTTATTATGACATAACTATTTCGTATTGTTTATCTGTTAAAATGTTATGCTGGTATTTTTATTGTAATAGTCAAAGTCGTCTGTGTGTCCCAGCTGATACGTTACCTATATTATTTTATAAAAATGATTAACAATATAGATTAAGCTATGTTAAAGTTGTTCTTTTATTATGTATTATTTTTCTATTTTAAAGTTTCCTTATTATTATGTTCTACTATTTTATGTTGAAGGGTAGTGTTGTCTGTGTTGCATGTAAATATTTTTCAAGGTGAGACAAAGCTATGCTGCTCCTTGAACAATGCACGTGTGTACATTTTATTGTTGGCTTGGGGACGAGCCTGAAGTAAGGGGTGGAGGAAGTGTGGTACATAACCATAGCATGCATCTTTTACGTCCTTGTATTAATATAGGGATTTTTAACTTTTTTATTTGTGCAGATGTATGTGCAGGTTTCACATAACATGTTGTTCATGAAGGTCCTTAAGTTGTTGTTGCTCTAGCTGTCTATTTTTCTGCGTTGTTCACCTAAGATAGCACCTTTCTTCTTCCCGTGAGTAAAATAGCTGTAAGGTTGTGTGTGGTTTGTAAAGTTAGATAGCTGTCTTTTTCATTAACAATCGGTTAATATATTGAGCTTCCTGATGTTTCAATGGGAACGACCAGTCACACTGGTGGTGCTAGTCACTCTATTTAAATCTCCAGTTACTGATTTAAGTAGTAACATGAAGTATATCCAATCTTCAAAAAAAAAGAAACAACCACAGATTTTGCTCTCCAGTATAGGTTACCATCCATTGTGGCAAGTAAAGTGCTTTCACTATGTTTGTGTTAATATAGAATGTTTATTGTAATTCTACACTTTTGTTCAGTCTCTCTTTATTTCTCACGAGCTCAGTTTGTCAGAAAATACAACATTGTTTCACAGTAAATAGATTGATGATTTCCCTGTTATTCAGTGGAGTCTATCCTGTCATGTTTAATGGAAATTAGTGCTATCTGAAAACACTACAATTCTTTACTAAATCTAGACCTGCAACACTTGAAACCTAGAAATGTTTTAGCAGTTTATGAGAAAATGTATAATATGATGTCTGCATATCACAGTATTTTTACACAAGTGCAGTTTTCATTCTTTTGTTTCTTATTTTATAATATATTTTCTTCTATTACTTTATTCATCTCATAAAAGAATAGTACACAAGACGATTTACCATTTTCTTTTGTTTCTTCAATAATAAGGTATTTTAGTTTTATTTCATTCTACCAATACAATTGTCCTCTCACAGACTAGGTCCCCTTGTAGGGATCATATGCCTTGAATTATCACACTTCTTTAGAAAATAGAAACTTTACATCGAAGGCAAGTATCTCTTCTTGACATAAACTGGTTGTATCCTATTGTGAAAATAAAATTAAACTAGTGGGTTCTACTATATTACATGTTTATGTTGTTGCTCTAAATGGTATCATTTGTTCATGCTTACTTTATTTCTGTAAAGTTGAAACGGAACTCCTCAGCAAGACTCCCGAAAAATTGTTTATAGGTAATTTCTGTTCTTTGTTTTTTTTTTATCTAAAACAACTTGATTTATTGAATATCATTCGTTTTGTGAACAGTTACAGCTTGTTGACACCAACTGATGGTGGCGCCTGGGGAGGGAGAACACCAGATGGAAAATGGAATGGAATGGTGGGAATGATCTTTAGAGGGGTTCGTATTTTTTGGTGTTTCAAGTAGGATAGATAATATTTACAGTAAAGTTTAAGTTTACAGTGAAGTTTATGTAGGGTAAATATTGTTTACAATGAAGTTTATGTCGCGTAGGTATTGATTACAGTGAAATTCATGTATGATAGGTATTGTTTACAGTGAAGTTTATGTAGGGTAGATATTGGTTACAATGAAGTTTATGTAGGGTAGGTATTGTTTACAATGAGGTTTATGTAGGGGTAGGTATTGTTTACAGTGAAGGTTATGTAGGGTAGGTATTGTTTACAGGGAAGGTTAGTAGGGTAGGTATTGTTTACAGTGAAGTTTATGCAGGGTAGGTATTGTTTACAGTGAAGTTTATGTCGGGTAGGTATTGTTTACAGTGAAGGTTAGTAGGGTAGATATTGTTTATAGCGAAGTTTATGCAGGTTAGATATTGTTTACAATGAAGTTTATGTAGGGTAGATATTGTTTACAATGAAGTTTATGTAGGGTAGATATTGGTTACAATGAAGTTTATGCAGGGTAGATATTGGTTACAATGAAGTTTATGTAGGGTAGGTATTGTTTACAGTGAAGTTTATGTAGGGTAGGTATTGTTTACATTGAAGTTTATGTAGGGAAGGTATTGGTTACAATGAAGTTTATGGAGGGTAGGTATTGTTTACAGTGAAGTTTATGTAGGGTAGATATTGTTTACAATGAAGTTTATGTAGGGAAGGTATTGCTTACAATGAAATTTATGTAGGGTAGATATTGGATACAATGAAGTTCATGTAGGGTAGGTATTGTTTACAATGAAGTTTATGTAGGGGTAGGTATTGTTTACAGTGACGTTTATGTAGGGTATATATTGGTTACAATGAAGTTTATGCAGGGTAGATATTGGTTACAATGAAGTTTATGTAGGGTAGATATTGTTTACAGTGAAATTTATGTAGGGTAGGTATTGTTTACAATGAAGTTTATGTAGGGGTAGGTATTGTTTACAGTGAAGTTTATGTCGGGTAGGTATTGTTTACAGTGAAGGTTATGTAGGGTAGATATTGGATACAGTGACGTTTATGTAGGGTAGGTATTGCTTACAATGAGGTTTATGTAGGAGTAGGTATTGTTTACAGTGACGTTTATGTAGGGGTAGGTATTGTTTACAGTGACGTTTATGTAGGGTAGATATTGGTTACAATGAAGTTTATGTAGGGTAGGTATTGTTTACAATGAAGTTTATGTAGGGTAGGTATTGTTTGCAATGAAGTTTATGTAGGGTAGGTATTGCTTACAATGAAGTTTATGTAGGGTGGCTATTGGTTACAATGAAGTTTATGTAGGGTAGGTATTGTTTACAATGAAGTTTATGTAGGGTAGGTATTGTTTACAGTGACGTTTATGTAGGGTAGGTATTCTTTGCAATGAAGTTTATGTAGGGTAGGTATTGCTTACAATGAAGTTTATGTAGGGTAGGTATTGCCTACAATGAAGTTTATGTAGGGTAGGTATTGTTTACAATGAAGTTTATGTCGGGTAGGTATTGTTTACAGTGTAGGTTATGTAGGGTAGGTATTGTTTACAATGAAGTTTATGTCGGGTAGGTATTGTTTGCAATGAAGTATGTAGGGTAGGTATTGCCTACAATGAAGTTTATGTAGAGTAGGTATTGTTTACAATGAAGTTTATGTAGGGTAGGTATTGTTTACAGTGACGTTTATGTATGGTAGGTATTGTTTACAGTGACGTTTATGTAGGGTAGGTATT
>NW_013677386.1:2466-4724 GCF_000517525.1 Limulus polyphemus | reverse complement strand
CTCTTAATGCACGTGAGGATGATAAACTACAGCGAACTAAGGATTTATCTCTTAATGCACGTGAGGATGATAAACTACAGCGAACTAAAGATTTATCTCTTAATGCACGTGAGGATGATAAACTACAGCGAACTAAGGATTTATCTCTTAATGCACGTGAGGATGATAAACTACAGAGAACTAAAGATTTATCTCTTAATGCACGTGAGGATGATAAACTACAGCGAACTAAAGATTTATCTCTTAATGCACGTGAGGATGATAAACCACAGTGAACTAAAGATTTATCTCTTAATGCACGCCACTTATTATTGTTTCATTTCCAAATTTAGGAGGCAGACATGGCTATTTCAGATTTCAGTATAACGCCATCTCGAGACCTCGCTGTTGACTTCACCTACCCTTATTATATTGATTATGTGAACTTCATAACAAAAGCACCAAGCGAGAAGCCACGCTACCTGGCCATCATCAGGCCCTTCACAGTGCAGGTACTGCATCTTAAGTTACACTTTTAAAAACGTTTTTATCTGTATTCGTGAATAAAAATAAGGTTGTATGTTTATTTAACAGCAGATGATGTTATAAGTCTTCTGGTTTTCATGTTGTTTCTTCAATAAAGATGTTTTTGAATAAGAATAGTGTAAAAATTTCAAAGGACTATTTCGTTGGAAATAGCAGCAAAACACTCTCGAGGATCCATGCGATTTAAACACGTGATTATTGCTATACTGAACAGGTAGAGACAGAAGTTCATAAAGTTGTATTTTAATTTACTATTACTTTCAATAAGTCTAGAATAGTATTGGTACTAAAATGATACTATAAGTTTGAGACAGTAAAGCTACGACCTTTGACGGGCTAATGGGACGTATAATTTCACCACTAAGCAAAGTAACGTTTATATATTTTTACTTGTAAGTTAGAACTAGTTTAAAATTCACAACCACTTAAATTCGGGATTCAATCCCTGCAGTGGGTATAACACAAGAAGCTTATTCAGTATCTTAGCAGCAAACAGATAAACAACTTGATAAATATCACAAATAACAAATTAAAATTTGGCCCGCTAGGATGATAACAGGAAAATATAAGAATCTCCAAGAGAATGAATGAATGATCTAGCACAGTCTATGTATTAAAACTTTCTTGTTATCTAAAACTCGTACATAATATATTTCTAATGATTGCTCTTTTCTCCTATAGGATACAAACACATTTAGAATAAAATTAATGTCTGCTTAATTAATTATAGTGGATTAAGTTATCTGTTTTACTTAAAATATTACCTAGTAATGTTGAAAAATCGTTAATAAACGTTTTATCTAAATCCAGACTCACTGAGAATCTTTGCACAGCATGCTAAGCGGATTGCTTCATGTGTTCAAGGGGTGTAGGTGTAGGGATATTTTTGATGGGACATTGCACGCAACAATAATCAATCAGGGCATATTGTTTTCATAGGTTTGGATATCTATTGTGTTGAGTGTCATAGTTACAGCTGTCTTACTGCGTCTTCTGACAAAAATGAGCTTTGGACCACAGTCAGAAAACTGGACAGTTAGCCAGACAATTTGGTATTTCTTCGGGGCATTAACTCAACAAGGTTTGATTTTTCCATAATATTATTACCTTCGCTTTTGAAAAACCTTTCTACCTTTAAACTTTCCATTGAATCAAATCATCAATAATGAATATATTTAATAATAAAGTACTAGTTTTGAAAATTTATTGATATTTTTAGTGTCATATATTCATTTTTGTAAATGTTAAAATGCATTATTCTTTTTTAGTGCCATATATTTATTTTATGTAAATATTAAAATTTACTGCTGTTTTCGTAGTATCATATGTTGACTTGATGTTTGTTTTAAATGTCATGTAATCATTTTAATGTGAATTCTTGTCTCAGGCGGAGCAGAAAATATTCCATCACGAGATACTGTTCGCGTGGTCGTATCAGCGTTTTGGGCATTTGCTATTATTATTATGGCCGGTTTCAGCGGAACTCTGACATCTTTCATCAACGTACCTGGATATAACGACGCTGTAGATAACATTCCCGATTTAGTGCAGAAAATCCAACTTGGAGAATACAAAGCTGGAACAGTGGAAGGTTCTTCTATATTGAAGATTCTTTCGGTAAGGTCATCATTGGTTTGAGATGTGTAACAATAATATATTGTTACGTCTCTGGTGGTTTGTTAATTTCCCGAAAAATTCTTCCCGAGGAACTTCAGCGATACAAGTCCTTTCTT
>NW_013677386.1:0-1466 GCF_000517525.1 Limulus polyphemus | reverse complement strand
ACAATATAATTTACAATGATTTACACATTTTACTTACGGTCTGACTCGATTATCTCCGTTATCAATTTATCTGCCGGCTTATATACTAAAATAGAGGGCGTCTAGCAAACGCTGGGACGTTCGTGAGGTTCTCCGATCCTTCTCGAATCTTATCACGTGTTACCAGGGTCACGTGACTTCCGCTGTCGTAACAATATATATATATATATATAGAACTAGGAAAAAAAAAAAGGCGTTAGTAGTATATCCAATGGTAACAAGAGGCTAGGCGGGAAATGTATTACATATGTAATCTGAATTTTGACCTGACTGGATTGAATAATAGGGTGCTATCTTTGGTCTGGTTCTTTTCGATTATTCGGTAGTAATCATTCCCGATTTTGGTGTAGAAAATTTAGCTTTGAGAATACGAAGCTGGAAGAGTGGAAAATCTGATACTGGTTATGTGACTAATTCTGATGTACTATTCATGCTAATAACTGAAATGAATGAATGATTTAAAATGTTTTCATATAAACTGCTTAATTTGTGACCACATAATTTGTAATATACAGTCACAAATTAATATGCAGTCACTAGCTTCGTTAACAACAACAAAAAAAAAGACATGTACTCTAATTAATAACGTCTCCCAGTGGCACAGCGGTATGTCTGCGGACTTACAACCCTAGAAACCGGGTTTCGATACCCGTGGTGGGAAGAGCACAGATAACCCATTGTGTAGCTTTGGGCTTAATTCCAAACAAACTAATTAATAACGGTCTTCTGAATTTACCGTGCGCCACTAAACGTGTATGAGGCTCAGAACGCAGGTGGCACTTTAAATTACCGTAAACCGACATCAGTATAGAAGTACCCGTGTTTCCTTATCAACACTTTAACTCTCTAGGGAACACTTATGAAGATTTTCTCATACAGCCATTATAATACGTACGATGTGAAAATTTAAATTGTGTACGTGCAAAGCATGGGAAGAGAGAAATATTGTATGGCAACGCTAATTACAATTTACCCCGAAATGGATTTAAACCAAGTTGAAAACGGAGACAATGTTTACCAAAGCTGCCAATTTTTAAACAATCCACATTATTCTCAATCGCTTGCACGTCACCCACGTCGCAAACACTGAACAACCAGGGCTAAAACATAACTTAGTTTAATATGAAGTTCGTTAAATAAAAGGTCAGAGGTTATCTTGCGGAGTTTAATAAACTTACCTTTGTTCAATAGAACATAAACAAAGCAGAGATGAGGCGAATATGAATACGTACGAATGGGTTCATGAATACATTGTCAGGTAATATATAATATTGATAAAACAGCAGACGATAAGATTTTAATGCTTTATTTTTATGAAACAAACTTCTAAGAAACTGAAACAAATAAAATGTGAACAAATAATAACATTTCAATACATTTACTTTTCGAAATGCAATAACAAAGTTTTAGAACAAAATATATATTTT
>NW_013677385.1:13581-15375 GCF_000517525.1 Limulus polyphemus | reverse complement strand
GTGTTAGGACAACGTTAAATGTTTTATTGGTGTGTTAGGACAACGTTAAATGTTTTATTGGTGTGTTAGGACAACGTTAAATGTTTTATTGGTGTGTTAGGACAACTTTAAATGTTCTATTGGTGTGTTAGGACAACGTTAAATGTTCTAATGGTGTATATATTTTGTTATCACATCGTTGTTAACCCTATTTATCAGTTTTCAGCAGATTTTATATCACAAATGGACACTTATTTCGACTGAAGTGAAACATCGAACACCTGTCACGTTTTTAAATAATCTTTGTATTTCATTACATTCTCTCGACAATATCTGGAGTTTACAAGTTCGTCTAACAATAGTGAGCTTTGTTTACTTGTCCTTATTTTGATATTTTTGGCTTCATTGTCCCGTATTTCTGAAAGAGAACACAGAACACACACACACACAAACTCGAACATAACGATGTTTCTTTTTTGTTTAGCAACTTAAAACAGTTTTGAGTAAACGTGAGAGTTATTGATCCTATCGTCAGGGGGGGTATGTTAAGGATACAGAACTTGGTGAATGGATATACTTTATTTAAAACATCTACACGTCCTAATATATATATACGGCGTGCGTGTGTGTGTGTATTCTGTAAAAACGTGTGTAGATAACAATACGTTGAATGTTTGTATTCCTGTGAGTAGTTGATAAACGACATTGTTCGCGCCACCTAGTATGAAAGATGTTCGTGACTATAACTGTATTAGGGTAAAGGATGTGGTCGGAAATAAACACACACCTAACACGTGTTCCAAAACAAACACACCTTAAAGAATACCTCCTAACCGCTCTTTTCTGGACTGGGCTTGCCAACCTCGTACGGTAAAGATACTGAATCACCACGAGTATCGAAACCCGGATTCTAGCGTTGTAAGTGCGCAGAATACCGCTGTGCCACGTAAGGGGGGGGGGGGGGTCTTTTCTTTATCTGTAACGAGAGATTACTGTTTGGATTGTAATATAAATCGAGATGTGAAAAATAATTTCATTTTTAACTTTAAGCTGATTGGAACTTTAAGAAATTGAAAATCTCGTTTTCCGGTTGTTTTAACTATCTGTATCTCTTTTTTTTTAAAAACCATTACAAGTTGGCACGTGATCCTCCGCGCTAACTACTTAATCAGAATGTATTTCTTTCTATTACTTATCTCTCCATCTATTTACCCGCCTCTTACTCTTTATCAATTGGGACGGCGGAACCTTTACGGACTTACAATACTACAATCCGGGGTTCGATTCTCCGCAGCGGTCACAACAAATAGCCAAAAGTAGAAACAAGCATACTCTTTATCAGTCAATCTATCTAGATATTTGCCTATCTGTCTCTTCTGAGTGACAGATTATTATGTAAGCTATGAGCGGAATGTGGTTGCTTGACGTGAAAAGAATGAAAAGTTGATTTTCAAGTTAAAGAACCGCTAGCGACATCTGTGCTAATTTATTCCACTAGAAATAGACAGTATCAGCAAGGCCTTTCAACGACCTTCTTGTAACCTAGTTTCTGGTTATATTCGGGCGTAATTAGACAACGGGTAACTTTAAACATCAAACTGCGAGGAAAGATGACGTAACAGGCTACTGCGAGCCATTACAATTGTTTATCCAAATGTGGCAGTAAGCCAAAAAAAAGTGGTGAAACAAATGACACGAGTGATCTCCAAATGTGGAGACTTTGAAACTGGAAACTGCAAGAAATGATCGAAGTCTTTTTTTTGTTGTTGTTGTTGTTGTTCAAAGGTCAGTTGTACTTGTTCCGCTGTAGGCAGT
>NW_013677385.1:7841-12627 GCF_000517525.1 Limulus polyphemus | reverse complement strand
AAGTGAAATTCTCCTGAGTAAAATTCAGATCGGTTTACGCAGCTCGTGGTGACGACATTACGTCACTGCACGTTCTCCACACTTGTGTACAAGATTTATTCACCAGCAGATGTCGCCAAGAAAAGTCTGACCTAGTTTGTCGGAGCACCAGGAAGCCAGTTTTAACTTATATTCTCACATTTCTGTGCTGAGAAAAAAAGGGGACAAAAAAGTTCAGGGTCACACAAATCTATAGGGAGTTCGGTATTTTGTATACCAGCTGCTCTCGAATGTGTAGTTTCAGGGGTCATTATAAACACATAGAAAGGTTATTTCAGGGGCTGTAATACACGTATAGATAAGTATATCCTATAACTGTATAGGAATGTGGATTCAGGGTCTTTACAAATATATAGGAATGTGGATTCAGGAGTCTTTATAAATGTATAGGAATGTGGATTCAGGGGTCTTTATAAATGTATAGGAATGTGGATTCAGGGGTCTTTATAAATGTATAGGAATGTGGATTCAGGGGTCTTTATAAATGTATAGGAATGCGGATTCAGGGTCTTTATAAATGTATAGGAATGTGGATTCAGGGGTCTTTATAAATGTATAGGAATGCGAATTCAGGGGTCTTTATAAATGTATAGGAATGTAGATTCAGGAGTCTTTATAAATATATAGGAATGTGGATTCAGGGGTCTTTATAAATGTATAGGAATGTGGATTCAGGGGTCTTTATAAATGGCTATTCTGTCTTAATGAATCAAAACTTATTTTTCTAGACAGAGTTGTCTTCTGTACGAAGTAAGTTTAGAGGATATATAATAGGACTGTCTAGTCCGTGTTGCTGTTGCCATTAATTCCATAGGACTGTCTAGTCCGTGTTGCTGTTTCCATTAATTCCATAGGACTGTCTAGTCTGTGTTGCTGTTGCCATTAATTCCATAGGACTGTCTAGTCCGTGTTGCTGTGCCATTAATTCCATAGGACTGTCTAGTCCGTGTTGCTTTTGCCATTAATACCATAGGACTGTCTAGTCCGTGTTGCTGTTGCCATTAATTCCATAGGACTGTCTAGTCCGTGTTGCTTTTGCCATTAATTCCATAGGACTGTCTAGTCCGTGTTGCTGTTGCCATTAATTCCATAGGACTGTCTAGTCCGTGTTGCTGTTGCCATTAATTCCAAGAAATGTTTACAATCTCAGTAAAATTATTCGAATTACTAACAGTTTATTTTCTTAAATGTTGTCATTACCATGCCGAACATCAAATTTCATTTTGCTGAGCCGTTAAAATGAGCGTTCCCAGAATGCTCAGCAGTAATTTTTAGGGGTCATGCTACTAAAATTCGGGGTTCGATCCTGGATCATTTTGTTGTTTTGCGCGAAAGCAAAATAAATACTTCAAATAAATCTCGACAAGTTTGTTTGTTGTTGAGCATAAAGCTACACAATGGGCTATCTGTGCTCTGCCCATCACAGGTATCGAAACCCGATTCTCGGTGCTGTAAGGCCGCCGACATACCGCTGTGCCACTGGGGAGCGCCAGTAAAACTCAATAGTTTGTTTGTTTGTAATTATATGCACAAAGCTACACAATGGGCTATCTGTGCTCTGCCCACCACGGGTATCGAAACCTGGTTTCTAGCGTTGTAACTCCACAGACATACTGCTGTGCCACTGGGGGGCAAAACTCAATAACATAAAAACTTTTTGTTTTTCAGATTTCTGTGCTTTGGATCATTCACTTAGCACTACTGAATATGTTACTTCTTACATTCTGAGGGTCACGGGTTCGAATCCCCGTTCCACCAAACCGGCTCGCCCTTACAGTCATGGGGGCGTATATACTGTTACGGTCAACCCTACTATTCAAATTCGATGACGAGGAACCCACTTTGAGACTAATTAATGCTGGAGACGGCTTGAAATGGTAATGAAGAAAAACTTTAATACAACAGCAAATGTACAACGTTTCGGGGGCGTTATACTGTTACGGTCAACCCTACTATTCAAATTCGATGACGAGGAACCCACTTTGAGACTAATAATGGCTGGAGACGGCTTGAATGGGTAATGAAGAAAAACTTTAATACAACAGCAAATGTACAACGTTTCGTCCAGCCATTATTAACCCTACTATTCGTTGGTAAACAAGTAGCCCAAGAGTTGGCGGTGAGCGATGATGACTAGCTGCCTTCCCTCTAGTCTTACACTGCTAAATTAGGGACGACCAGCGCAGATAGCCCTCGTGTAGCCTTGCGCGAAATTCAAAACAAAACACGTTTCTATATTTTGGTTTGCAGACGCAAACAGCTCACTTCGTTCATTAACGCCCTCTGTATTTAAAGAAAGAAAAATCCATTGTTCCTAATGGCAATTTAGAGCGAACGGACTAATTCAAACTTTCTTCAAAGGTCCATCTTTCGCTCCTCCATTCACGACTTCAGTTTATTGTAAACGTGCCCATGAAGCAGTTAGTGCCACAACTGGCCCGTACCATTCACTAACGCATTACGTTGGGTCACGTGACGCGTTCTTGGAAAGGGAAACGGGAAAAACGCTACGCGCAGATAAGCTTTGTGTCTGCCATTATTCCGTGACTCCCGCGTGGTGGTGAAAGATTTCACTCCCCACCCCCCACCCCCACCCTAGGCAGAGATAGAGTTATCTGCAGTGGTGACGTTATTAAGTAAACTGAAACGTTTTGTAAATATTAAATAAATTACTAGTAGAATCAGTAGGCCTACATTGATTGGATGGTGACGCAAGAGAGTCAATGTCACCAAATGACGTTCCGTCACTACATCGTTTAGTTGGAGCCGTTAATACTACATCAAACATAAAAATACGCAAAGTCTGGTTGTTAAGAATCTATTTCTTTAAGGGAAGATCTGTACAATTTCACTATTTGTTTTCCCTTTCAGTTGTGTGTGTGTGTGGGGGGATATATCGTGACGGTCACCCCCACTATTTCCTTCCTTATATCTTATCGCTTCAAACTTACGTACGACTAATGCTCGAGTAGCTTTGATTGGCCCCCTAGTGACACAGCGGTATGTCTGCGGACTTACAACGCTAGAATCCGGGTTTTGATACCCGTGGTGGGCAGAGCACAGGTTGCCCATTGTGTAGCTTTGTGTTTAATTACAAACAAACCATCATTCTCAGCCCCCCCAGTGACATGTCCCTAGCGGTATGTCTGCGGACTTACAACGCTAGAATCCGGGTTTCGATTTGGCAACAATATTGTCTCCCTTCTCGCCCTGTTATCATTCAAACATTTTTTAAATTTCTGAGCACAAACTCAAAAACACGAGTAACATAAACCGTTGGGATCCAAATCCTAATTTGCGATGTCCGTCAGTCGGTTACAGACAATCCGAAAGAAATCTAATACTTCGCGCAATCAAACTTCTAAATGTTATTCCGTTAAAGTTTCATCTGGTTTCTCAGTGGGTAATCAAATAACTATCTCTTCTGAACGATTTGGACAAATGTCTTGAAGATCGCACCAGATGCGCCCGAATTATCTCTAAAATCCAGAGAAAAACCAAGTAATCTTTCCGCAAGTAACAACAAGATAGTTAAAAACTCGTTCCACTCAACTGGTCCAAGGATACAAGAACTGGAAATGGAACATTCTTGGCCAAATACATGTATTAAGACCTCCACGACCTCTAGGCTTAACTAAGGCTCCCCGCGGCTCACGTGATAAGAGTCGCACGTGAGGTGACTTGAGCATGTTTTTTTTTTCCCTTCACATATTATCCTTCCAGTGTTAACAACCCGTTGATCCTTCTTCTGTTCTTTTTTAAGAGTTTAAAAAATAATAATTTCTTGGCTGTTTAGGATTTCCATTAAACCCATAAATATATGTATTTATTAACTGTCACCCTCAAAATAAATACTGCCGAATTTAACTGGCTGAGAATAGTCACGTGGGAAGAACGAGATTCTTTCAACAAAGGTTTATTTTTTTTTTGTTTCACTCGAAGTTAAGCACAAAGCTACAAATGGGTATCAAAACTCGGTTTCTAGAGTTGTAAGTCCGCAGGGGGGTGTACTAAGAGAGAAACAATGTAATGTAGTTAAAACAAACTTGCGCTAGTTTTTAACTATTTTAACATTTATCTGAAAAATCCTTTTCACTCAACAGATGTCGCATCAAACATTTTAAAACAAATTAATTGCATTTAAAGAAAAAGGAATGGAACGCAATAAAAAAGATGATTTGGGGGGGGGGGCATTTAAGGGGACATTGATCCATTGAATTATTTATATAAAAATTAATATCGATATAACGAGAATTTCGATTATTTACAATACTCAAAAAAAATTAATTTTACGAGAGAGGTCGCCACAAGAAATATATTACACAGAAATCAACCCTAAAAAAACTACTGACGTGTTGTTGATATCAAAAGATTTATGAAGACATGGTGAAAATTATGTCTGATTAATGGAGAAACCATGAACTGGTATTTCTTGCCGATGCTTTTGGGCTGGGCGTGGCCTAGTGGTTAGCTCGCGGATTTTGAGTGCCTTCGATATTATCTTTCCACTGTTTATTTTCTCTGAGTGTTGAATCTCATATAATAAACATTTTTGTGGGTATTGTAGGTTTAAAACTAATATTTCATGAAACATTTTGAGAGAAATTGGTCAACTAAGAAATTAAATGTTTACGCTTTCCAAATTCACAGAGATAAAAAAAATGCGCCAAACTTAAAAAAAAAAAAATTTCTAATCTTTAGGTTGTTTTTATATGTATAGTGTGTATATATATATATATATATATAT
>NW_013677385.1:5889-7390 GCF_000517525.1 Limulus polyphemus | reverse complement strand
ATATATATATATATATATATATTCTTTTCTGTCCCCCCAGTGGCACAGCGGGATGTCTGCGGACTTACAACGCTAGAATCCGGGTTTCGATACCCGTGGTGGGCAGAGCACAGATAGCCCATTGTGTATTTTGGGCCTAATTACAAACAAACAAATATATTTTTCTCTTTACTGAACATGTTATTGATCCTCTGACCTTGGACCTCATCGCTGCTCTTTGCCAACGGGCTCGAAACGACCGAAGTAATCTTATTGAAGGGTTGTTGAAAAAAGAAAACACATGTGGAACTTGATAATGGTCTGGTTTCATCCTGGTTCCATGTCAGTCCGTCTCCTAACTCCATCAGTTTGTCTGAAATATTTCCTGTTTTATGGAAACGAGCACAGAAAACCCACGTGTCCCTAATCCCCGTTTCCTCTCCCTACACTCTAGGAGTGACTTGCTAATTGTTTCAACAATGCCACGGTTATTTCGACAAAGCTGGCTACGACCCTAACTGTACGGTCAAGAAACGCCTCCATTTTTAGATCTGTTTTCAAGATACTCTCTTGTAATTCTGGAAAATCCCTAAGGAACTAGATAAAGAATGCAGCGTTAAATGATACAATAGGTCTAATAATAATGCCTTATTACAAGTATACTAGGCCTAATAATAATGCCTTATTACAAGTATACTAGGCCTAATAATAATGCCTTATTACAAGTATACTAGGCCTAATAATAATGCCTTATTACAAGTATACTAGGCCTAATAATAATGCCTTATTACAAGTATAATTAATTATAATCATGCTTCGCCAAAAACAAAAAACATTCACACCATATTCACAATTGTTTTCGCCCTATATAACGGAAAACTCAACCATTATAAGTGTTTTATAGAAATCAGGCGAGAAACAAAAAAATAAAAAGTATTCTTTTTGAGAATTTCTGACGTCACATTAGTGTTGCGCATGCGCCCATTAATTTTAGGGCTATTATTATTAAAACTCTGCCTGTAGTAAATTCAAGTAGTCTCTAATGACATATGAAGTATGTCATTTGTTATGAACAAAAAAAACGTGTACGACAAGAGTGTAAGAGGCTTGAAGAGACTGCTAACTTTTAATATATTCAGTTATCACCCTATTTACGTCTTGTGTAACTTGCATTAAAATGTCCAAGGTTTTCAAGTGGTCAAGTAACACTCTTTAATTAGCAGCAGAAAAAACAATCGGCTTCAAACAAGAGAAGGCTTCAAACAAGAGAAGGCTTCAAACAGAGAAGGCTTCAAACAAGAGAAGGCTTTAAACAAGAGAAGAAGCTTCAAACAAGAGAAGGAACAAGAGAAGGCTTCAAACAAGAGAAGGCTTTAAACAGAGAAGGCTTCAAACAAGAGAAGAAGGCTTCAAACAAGAGAAGAAGGCTTCAAACAAGAGAAGGAACAAGAGAAGGCTTCAAACAAGAGAAGGCTTTAAACAGAGAAGGCTTCAAACAAGAGAAGGCTTTAAACAGAGAAGG
>NW_013677385.1:2739-5092 GCF_000517525.1 Limulus polyphemus | reverse complement strand
TAAATTTAGTATATATATATATATAGACCTGTTTAAATTTAGTATATATATATATATATACAGACCTGTTAAAATTGATTAATTATTTAAATAAATGATGCCTATTGTTCTCTCCTAACTGAGTGACTCCAAATATTTGTCGTATTTCAAAAGTAGGGCAAACCACCTTCCAGCCTCATTTAATGTTTGAACGCTAGAGGGCGTTTTCTAGCACTAAACACATTACTCAAATAAAAGCCCTGTAGTTTGGGTTCAGGTAAATAGCTCAGAATACTGACCACAGGCAATGTCCGGCCCAAACTATCCACTATACCCCACACGCCAAGGTCTCTGACAGGTTTATCGCCATAAATCTCCACAGATCTACCCTATTTCAGTTTGAAAGTGACGTAAAGCACCATGGGAAGAGTCTTCTTTTCTAAACTTTCAGTATATCGGGATGTTGTGGGTAAACCGTTTGTCACTTTGGAAGACATGACAGATTGATTATAGGCTGGTTTAAAAGGCCCACTCTCATTAGGCCATCAAAGACGAAACCGATTTCGTTCCTTCTGTGAAACAGACGCTCTGAATGGAAATAATTTGGATTCTATTGCGCTTTTGAGTACAGATTTTTGTTACTGAACATCCTACAGATGACAAAATTTGATATGACGTTTTTTTTTTTTATTAGTTGCTAATAACGGTAGAGGGCGACGTTATCGAAGATAATGAGTTCGCTTTTATTTTTGTTAGTGTATGAATACAAAAATGGAAGGGATGAGGGCAAGGGTCAGTGAACCAAACCTCGGTCAATAAGCGTGGTAGCTCTCAGCTTTTGGGCCTCGTGGACGCTTTAGACACGAGAGGAATCCACGCAGACCTCAACCTAACTCGATCGTAATCTTTTTGCACGTGATGGAATTAACTCTGTTTAGACCCGGTTTTGAACTTGTGACTGTAGCATGTATCGTTGTCGTGTATAGAGGGATTGAGAACTTGGTTGGTTTGGTTCCGTTGTTATTAATCATAAAACTACACAATGGGCTATCTGTGATCTGCCCACCAGGGGGTATCGAGACTCGATTTTTTTGGTTAATTAAAAGACCGTTTCCATTTCTTGGTGTCTATCGTTTGTTGAAAGTACTCACCAACAATTAACTTTGATCTTGTAACCTCTTACCTTACATATCATTGGCTAAGCGTCTGTATTTAGGTTTTGTTTTTGATTTTTGTATCGGTGGGGAAAATGAGCGTTTGGCTGGTACCAGAGTTTGTTAGTTTTGAAGATAATTTTTTTGGCATACTTAACGCCTTTCCTGCATGGAAAGGACACTTAACCTTCATGTTAGACACTTTCCTTGCATGGAAAGGACACTTAACCTTCATGTTAGACACTTTCCTTGCACGGAAAGGACACTTAACCTTCATGTTAGACACTTTTCTGCATGGAAAAGACACTTAACCTTCATGTTAGACACTTTCCTTGCATGGAAAGACACTCAACCTTCATGTTAGACACTTTCCATATATATGCATATCAATAATATCTAGTCTTACCTTACAATATATATGATCAGATAAAACAATTAATTAATAATCTAAAACTGATAATTATAATTACTAACTAGAAGAGAAGCAAATACGGAAATTTTTATACTTATAATTTCAAACTACGTTTTTTTCCGTGATACGATAAAAACAGGTTAGTTTCTATTGTTTTCGAGAAAATAATATATTCAGTTAAAATCTATCCAGTATCAGTCCTTGTGGTTCAATGGTGAGTTTGGGACGGGCACAGCTTCAGCCCGTTTCGTTGTTCATTAGGTTTTCAGCTAATATAAAAAATCAAATTACTCTACGTAACACAAAATTAGTTAGGAAAAACACCACTAGAGCGAAACTGGTGAACATCAAATTTATCGCATAAATTATAAAACTGATATCGTAACATTGACACTTTACAACGTAGCCTTGCACTTTAACCTGTTATGTGAAGAGGTCAGCACCAGAGAAAGAGAGCTGTCTGCACATACGATATGATGTGTAGCAAAGTCACACTTGTCAAGATTGCTGACCTTCAATATCTAGGTTAGATGCAACAACAGATAACAGAGGAATTATTCAAACATTTTGAACGAGGTCACTCATTTATTCCGCGACTTCTTCTTAACTTTTAGTTTTGTTTCGGAATTTTCGAGCAAAGCTACAAAAAACGTCTACTGCGCATGACCCTCGTTAATTAAAGCAAGTTTCAGGTTGTGACTCTCTGACATTCATTGGTCACTTCGTTTCATTTAAACAGTTGCTTAGGTGTTTCTAACTTCCTTGAGTATCAGAGAAGTAGGTTATCATTTTGTGACTGTTTAATAAA
>NW_013677385.1:0-1759 GCF_000517525.1 Limulus polyphemus | reverse complement strand
CACGATGTCATTGGAATTTCGCGCAAAGTCAATGGAGGGCTATTTGTGCTATTCGTCCCTACTGAAGGGCTATTGTTCTATACGTCCCTACTGAAGGGCTATTGATTCTATACGTCCCTACTGAAGGGCTATTTGTTCTACACGTCCCTATTGAAGGGCTATTTATTCTATACGTTCCTATTGAAGGGCTAGTTTCGCTAGCCGACCCTAATTTTGATGTGGTAGGATAAAGAAAAGGCAGCTATTATTATTTTTTACCACCGAATAGTGGGATTGACCGTTACATTATAACGTCCCCAACTGCTAAAAGGGCAAGTATGTTCGGTGATGGGAACGGAACCCGCGACCCTCAGAGTGCAAGTCGAGCGTCCCTAACCACCAGGTCACTCCAGACCACTGTTGACTGGTTATCTTACTCAAATTAAAACATGTTACGTGGGAAACGCAGTTCGGTTTTATATATCACATACAGTAGGGTTAACATGTCCCTGCACACACTTCTTACAATAACTAATGTATCCTCATCATACTGAACTTGTGATTTCTTTGACCCATTCCGGCAACAACAACGGCAACCAAAAAAACTAGCTATCTGGTTCACTGGTTCTTTAGGGTGATAATTCAAGTGTATATAAATAGGTACTACTAATAAATAACCGGTTTTAAAAGTGAACCTTTACCCTAATTCTGACTTGTAAACGATTTAAAAAGTATCGATAATCATCCCACTTCACCAACTTCATAAATTGCGTCTCGATCGCTGACGAATTACGGTATTGGACGAAAGACCTCGTCGGCACTGGACTGTTATACTGTTTTTTCTTACTTTCACTCAAAAGACACAAGTAAAACTTAAAAATACTTATTTTTTATTAAAACTTCCAACAAAACTGTCTTGAGTGTACTGAAAGTTTCTTGATTGAACAAACAGGTGAACACCATTCACCAGGGAAGGGTAGAGGGTGGGGGGTACATTCTTATGTTTGTCCAACTGGAGTCTGCCAGATTTCCTGCAAGTTTTTTTTCTATTCTTTTTTTTTGTCAGTTTCATTTTGCTTTTTGAAACAAAAAATACCAAGTAGAAAACGTTAATAAACAAAAACCCTCACTCCATGTTTACAAGCTAAGAAATTACTGTAAGCGATATGAAATTTAGCTTTATTTAGAGAGATATATATCCTGATGATGGTCCACACCTAATGGTAGAAACGTCCTTAATTCATGTTTATTTATTGCATTTTATCAGAGTATACCCTGATGATGGTCCATACCTAATGGTAGAAACGTCCTTAATTAATGTTTATTTACTGTATTTTATCAGAGTATACCCTGATGATGGTCCATACCTAATGGTAGAAACGTCCTTAGTTAATGTTTATTTATTGTATTTTATCAGAGTATATCCTGATGATGGTTCACACCTAATGGTAGAAACGTCCTTAATTAATGTTTATTTATTGCATTTTATCAGAGTATATCCTGATGATGGTCCATACCTAATGGTAGAAACGTCCTTAATTAATGTTTATTTACTGTATTTTATCAGAGTATATCCTAATGATGGTCCACACCTAATGGTAGAAACGTCCTTAGTTAATGTTTATTTACTGTATTTTATCAGAGTATACCCTGATGATGGTCCATACCTAATGATAGAAACGTCCGTAATTAATGTTTATTTATTGTATTTTATCAGAGTGTACCTTGATGATGGTCCACACCTAATGGTAGAAACGTCCTTAGTTAATGTTTATTTATT
>NW_013677384.1:8716-13816 GCF_000517525.1 Limulus polyphemus | reverse complement strand
TATTACACCTAAAACCTTTCTACAGATAGAAACTATTACACCTAGAGTCTTTCTACAGATAGAAACTATTACACCTAGAACCTTTCTACAGATACAAATATTACACCTAGAACCTTTCTACAGCCCCCCAGTGGCACAGCGGTATGTCTGCGGACTTACAACGCTAGAATCCGGGTTTCGATACTCGTGGTGGGCAGAGCACAGATAGCCCATTGTGTAGCTATGTGCTTAATTACAAACAAACAAACAAACCTTTCTACAGATAAAAGCTATTACACCTAGAGTCTTTCTACAGATAAAAACTATTACACCTAGAACCTTTCTACAGATAGAAACTATGACACCTAGAACCTTTCTACAAATAAAAATATTACACCTAAAACCTTTCTACAGATAGAAATATTACACCTAGAACCTTTCTACAGATAAAAATATTACACTTATATCCTTTATACAGATAGAAACTATTACACCTTGAGCCTTTCTACAGATAAAAACTATTACACCTAGAACCTTTCTACAGATAGAAACTATTACACCTAGAACCTTTTTACAGATAAAAAATATTACACCTAGAGTCTTTCTACAGATACAAATATTACACTTAGAACCTTTCTACAGATAAAAACTATTACACCTAGAGTGTTTCTACAGATAAAAAAAGGTTCTAGGTGTAATAGTTTTATCTGTAGAAAGGTTCTAAGTGTAATATTTGTATCTCTAGAAAGACTCTAGGTGTAATATTTTTTACCTGTAAAAAGGCTCATGGGTGTAATAGTTTTATCTGTAGAAAACAGATAAAAACTATTACACCTAGAGTCTTTCTACAGATAAAAACTATTACACTTAGAACCTTTCTACAGATAAAAACTATTACACTTAGAACCTTTCTACAGATAAAACTATTACACCTAGAACCTTTCTACAGATAAAAACTATTACACCTAGAGTCTTTCTACAGATAAAAATATTACACTTAGAGCCTTTCTACAGATAAAAACTATTACACTTAGAACCTTTCTACAGATAAAACTATTACACTTAGAACCTTTCTACAGATAAAACTATTACACCTAATCCTTATCTTACATATCTAAAGTGTTGGTCAGTGGATCCTTCTCTTACAGATCTAAAGTGTTGGTCAGTGGATCCTTCTCTTACAGATCTAAAGTGTTGGTCAGTGGAGCCTTCTCTTACAGATCTGAAGTGTTCACGAAAACGATCAACTAGTCTTGGGGGTCTGTCTCCAATATATAGTTTGTGACACCTGCTACAACGGATACAGTAAATGACGCATTCTGTAATGTACCCTGACGTGGAAAGTTTAATTTGGGACAGTTACTGTGCTGTTCTTAGAAATTTATGGACAGGTAAAAAAAACATTTTCTGGTACAACGATGAGTTCCAAGAATGGGGGAATTGTTGCCCTGTAGCTTCGAAAGGGGTTTCAGAAATTGGATTTACGTCTATAAGAAAATAAGGGAGATGTGGTAAATATTTCAGCTATGGTGAATATTAGCTGCTAATCTGTGGAAGAAGTTGAAGATTAGATTGGCAAACCTATTTACAGAGATTGAGTAAACCTTTTTTTTAAATGATTATAGAGCCTCACTACGTCGTTAGAGTCTACGTCACCCCGTGCGACAATGCTCTAACTGATCACCAAACATCTTGTAAATAGCCCTGCTGCGTAGTTCACATTGCATAAAGCTTTGTCATAAGGTTCTTATGGAAAACGCAAACCACGTCTTCCTGCTTGCTTTCTGTGCACTGTTTATTGTATGAAGATCACGATTTTACAGTGCAGTGATTTTTCCAGTATGTTTTCGTATGCAACAGCACACATACTCGCTTTTTCCAGCTGCTTACAGTATACAACTGTTGAATGGGAGGTGGTATGACTGGAAGCCTTATCTTAGTGAACCCATATCCTCTTGGCCTCGTTTCCAGACCAAGATCATTTGGGAATTCTAGCCTGATACATGACGTTACACTTTGCTTGCCACGCCTAAGGTACGACTTGTTGCTAGTCTCTTTCTAAATGGTCCTAGTCTCTAAGTTAATCCAATATCCTTTGTATTACAATATCATTAAATATAAGGGATATCTCCATCTTAGAAATTCTAAATCCACTATATGATTTTTGCGATCTGGGTGTATGAATATTTTGCACCCAAAAGGACTATTACACACCCTTCCCAAAACGATAATTTTACGGTGGCATCACGCTACTTAAGAACGCCAAATAATGTCAGAATATAATTCTGTTATATGCCTTTCCACTCCGAATTTATATCGAGTGTGATTTTTACGTAACTCGTTGATTTGGGTACTCGAATTCGTTTTAATAGAACGTATACTTAACTATGTGTAATACCTCTGAATCTTAAACTGTGATTCGGTTTACATTAAATAAAATAATGACCTACCTTAGATTTGAGGTAAACTATCGTTGTCTGTAAAAATAAGTCTCTTTGTTTAATATTTTCTACTTTCGGCTAGATTCATTGTTCAGTTATTTCTATTTGTGAAATAGCTCATTGTTTAATCGTTTTACCTGTAAAAAGGCTCATGGGTGTAATAGTTTTATCTGTAGAAAGGCTCTAAGTGTAATATTTTTATCTGTAGAAAGACTCTAGGTGTAATAGTTTTTATCTGTAGAAAGGTTTTAGGTGTAAAAGTTTTATCTGTAGAAAGATTCTAAGTGTAATATTTGTATCTGTAGAAAGACTCTAGGTGTAATAGTTTTTATCTGTAGAAAGGTTTTAGGTGTAAAAGTTTTATCTGTAGAAAGATTCTAAGTGTAATATTTGTATCTGTAGAAAGACTCCACTGACCAACACTTTAGATCTGTAAGAGAAGAATTCACTGACCAACACTTTAGATCTGTAAGAGAAGGATCCACTGACCAACACATTAGATCTGTAAGAGAAGGATCCACTGACCAACACTTTAGATCTGTAAGAGACGGCCCCACTGACCAACACTTTAGATCTGTAAGAGAAGGATCCACTGACCAACACTTTAGATCTGTAGTCAGTGAATTCTTCTCTAACAGATCTAAAGTGTTGGTCAGTGAATTCTTCTCTCACAGATCTAAAGTGTTGGTCAGTGGATCCTTCTCTTACAGATCTAAAGTGTTGGTCAGTGGGTCTGTCTCTTACAGATCTAAAGTGTTGGTCAGTGGATCCTTCTCTTACAGATCTAATGTGTTGGTCAGTGGATCCTTCTCTTACAGATCTAAAGTTTTGGTCAGTGAATTCTTCTCTTACAGATCTAAAGTGTTGGTCAGTGAATTCTTCTCTTACAGATCTAAAGTGTTGGTCAGTGAATTCTTCTCTTACAGATCTAAAGTGTTGGTCAGTGGAGCCTTCTCCACTGATGTTCAAGGGTTTCTCGTATTAACTTTTCTTGAGTCAGGGTGTTGAGTTGGAAGATAAGATGGTGTTCAAGGATTTCTTGTTTTAACGTTTTGAGTCAGGGTATTGAGTTGGAAGATAAGCCGATGTTCAAGGGCTTCTTGTGTTAACTTATTGAGTCAGGGTATTGAGTTGGAAGATAAGACAATATTCAGAGGTTTATAGTGTTAATTTATTGAGTCAGGGTGTTGAGTTGGAAGATAAGACAGTGTTAACTTATTTAGTGGTGCATTTGTCATGACAAGGATTACATTGTGGTCAGGAGAATTGAAGTGTATAGAAATTGGTACCTACCACTGGATCCTTCTCTTACAGATCTAAAGTGTTGGTCAGTGAATTCTTCTCTTACAGATCTAAAATGTTGGTTAGTGGATCATTCTCTTACTGATCTAAAGTGTTGGTCAGTGAATTCTTCTCTCACAGATCTAAAGTGTTGGTCAGTGGATCCTTCTCTAACAGATCTAAAGTGTTGGTCAGTGGATCCTTCTCTTACAGATCTAATGTGCTTATCTTCCAACTCAACACCCTGACTCAATAAGTTGACACGAGAAACCCTTGAACATCGGCTTATTTTCCAACTCAACACCCTGTCTCCGTTAAAGCTTAATATAATTTCATCCGTTCGTTTGCGACTTGTGTAACTCCCATCCCATGCGCAAAGATTCGCGCCTTTTTACGACGGGGTGTTCAAAATGCTTGTATCATATGATGCCAACAGCAGTTGAAGGGTTAAACCTTTACTTTAGGCGCGTTTAACTTACCTCTTACTCCTGGTGAAATCTCCCTATTCAACCTTACCTAGGTGAAAATCTCTTTCCCTGGATTATTATTTTATCGTTTGTTTCTATTTTACTAGACCACTACTTTATTATTTTGCGAAATTATGTTCATTATTTTTCTGTCTTTATATTTCTAAATCCAGTTTTAGGTGTTCTATTTTTATTCATAATCCTGCTAATTTTGACAATGATTAAGTTACAAGTTCAAGAGTGTTTTTCTTGCAAATTTTAACAAAATTTACTTTATAAATTCAACAATGTTTTATCAATATTTTTGTTACTGTGTACTACGTTGAACACCTGTAATTAGAACCTTTGTATTATATTATCTTTCAACGATTATTTCTAAGTTTAAATCCATTGTAACACTGTTTTATTGACTGACGAAAGGCGTATGCCCGAAACGCTGCATAAAATCAAATAGTTTTCATTTTGACGTATCAACTTATTGTTTACTGTCTTTTATTTAAATCTAATCTTTAGTCTGATTTAGTCTCTTTTATTTTTCCTTTTTTTCTTGTTATGATTCTTCTTGCTCAAGCCACCCGATGTTTCTGATCTGTCAGACTGGTATCAGTTCTTTATCTAAACTTGATGATAACCTAAATTTTCAAACCTAGAAGCTCCAGCGAAGAGAGAAAGATACTAAAAATGCTGTGAAGTCTTGTTTGTTCCAATTGCTCAAATTATCATTTTCTGATATTTCTGAAAAGATCTAATAACTTTTACATTACCTTGAAAACAGATTTCTGATCATCAGAAATTAGCATTCAAAAAGTCGTAAAATTATTGTTCTTATTATTGTCCTTCTTAAAGATCCAACACCTATTGTAAACAAGGGAGGATGTGCATTAAAGATCCAACACCAATAGTAAACAAGAGATGATGTGCATTAAAGATCC
>NW_013677384.1:4707-7716 GCF_000517525.1 Limulus polyphemus | reverse complement strand
TTTATTCCGAGAAGAACGTGTAAAAAGTTGGTTCTCTGGTACTTTATTCCGAGAAGAACGTGTAAAAAGTTGGTTCTCTGGTACTTTATTCCGAGAAGAACGTGTAAAAAGTTGGTTCTCTGTTACTTTATTCCGAGAAGAACGTGTTTATCTTCCTCAAACTTTCCTCATATTCCCATTGAGCAAAACGAGCACTATCATAAAGGATTTTCATCTTTTCAGATGCAGGACATGTTTCTAGAAGCAGGACATAAATTTGTATGACAAGATACACAATGTTTTAACGCTACCTTCTCTTTTGAAAGTGTCGAAGAAGATGATGGATGGTTGACCTTCCTAGTATGCCATACTTCTCTGTTGGTATGGTTAAGTATTAACCGTGTTGTTTGGTTACCC
The DNA here is from genome assembly GCF_000517525.1 of Limulus polyphemus. Taxonomy (NCBI): domain Eukaryota; kingdom Metazoa; phylum Arthropoda; class Merostomata; order Xiphosura; family Limulidae; genus Limulus; species Limulus polyphemus. The sequence continues at coordinate 7,320 of NW_013677384.1, read as the reverse complement.
GTCGTTTCGAGAGCTGTTGCTAATGTTGACATTGTATGAAAATTCATTGCCGAAGGAACAGAGCCAACCTTAAGTTATATAGATGTGCGGATTTACTTCCAACGAGTCGGTAATAGAAGATTCATGAACATTCACCAAACAAACATAAATACGAAATCTGGAAAATGCATCTTGCTTTATTATACCAACTCTACTAATAAATATAAGTTGTTTCATGATATTACTACAAAACATAAAACTTTCCAGATTACTATCACCTGGCTAGTTTTAAATAAAATCAGTACTGTAAAGCTTTGTGTTTTTTATTACTAAAACATGGGCTAGTCCACAGATCGGTATCAAACTCCTAATTTTAGACACTTTATCATATTTATCGTGTAAACAGACTTAACGTTAGGAACCATTGGGACAAACATCGGTGGGACAGAATGACTTATAACCATTTTTAGGCTACTATCATCATTTAAAGTAGATAGACCCGTTGAAAGCGCGAGGATTTATCATGTTTGTTTTAACATGATGTTTGATCATGTTGGTCTTAATAGAAATATATATTTATCACATTGAGTGTCATCATCTGACCAATAAAAACATTATCTGTATGAGGAACATCAGAAATCTTAACCGCGCATCAAACTAATTCGCTACAAACTAATGAGCCATTGACAACAACGTATACACGCCAATGACAGTAACGAGAGCGAGAGGTAATGTAAAGATTTTACTATCATGTGAAAAGAGGTAGTGTACGTCTAAGAAGTCCGCGTTGTAATAACTGGTTATGATTGGGAGCTTTCATCACGAATAATCAGGTATCAGTTAGATATAACGATGTTCTTGGTTCTGGGCAGGTAAGTCACGCTCATGAGATACCAACCATTGTTTCTACACGTGATTAGACTAATACTTACTCTCAGAAATAAAGCAGCTGACGAGAAAAGAAAAAAAAATCAAGACGGCTTTGTTACAGCTTCAGCCCCAAAACAAGAATTACACATCTGGGAATCGTGAGGACGATGACCGACTGGGCATGCGAGCCTACAAACGGTCAACTCGGGATTCTCGGCCAGGAGGGTGACAAGTGTTGTTGAGAATGTTGTCATGACAGCTAGTAGGTTGTCTTGGAAACTTCTCTTTCTGTTCACAAGATTACATTGTTTTTTCTCCCCTTAACAGATTCCGTTCAACTATCACGAAAGTATAAAATAGATAATTTTTGTGAAGAAGAAACATAGCTGTCAATGGAGTGAAGAATCTTGAACAAAAGATCGTTTCAACGAAATATAGAAGTATACATTTTACTTGTAAGCTGTACATTCAGAACGAATTGGCGGATTTCAAACTATTTTCACGCAGCTTTAAATTTACAAACAGAAAAAAGCTCACTTGCACGAATACAGCGATATCTTTACTTTTAAATAAATAATCTTGTTACATTAAGAATTTGAAGTTCACAGTTAGTTACGGTCGACAAGGACAGCTAAAATACAAAATTATATTTATATAAATATAATAGTACTGTCTGTTGTCTGTCCGTGTATCTACTTCACCAAAACTGGTATGGAAGTACATTAGGTCCATGCGGGGGGTACAAACAAATTCTCAGTTTTGCAGTTTGCGATTTGCGGTTTTTTAGAATTATAAGTGAAACAACTTTGTCCTAAGATAGCCTTTCATTAATCATTAATTAAGATAACTTCCGTCCAAGAGACGGGAACTTCAAATATTTTCTAACAGTTGGAAAGTTCAAAGGCACACTTTCAACTAAATAGATGTAGTATTGAAAGTTAAACTCCAATCTACGAAACTCTAGGGCTCAAAATTATATTTCTGACGCGTGACGTTTGTTTTGTCAAAACATTGCATAAAAGACTTGATAAAAAACATGTACAACTAAAATATGACTTTTAACTAAAGTCTACTGGCACTTATACATCAAACCGATTACTTTCGGCAAATGAATAAAGAAACTAGTAGAATCTAAATGTTAATTTTAATAATTGTTTTGAAGAAACTAACACAATTTAAAAACTAATATTAATAATAGTTCTCTAATACCTGTAGAGTTGAAGGTCTACTTTCAGTAAATACTTATTGACCTCTTCTAGAATATAAATTATACTTTCAATGAATGGTTGTCTAGGTTGGTTCTCTAGAGTAAAGAGTGAATGGTGGTTTATAATGGCTCTTTTCAGTAAACAGTATATGGTTATCTAGAAAGAGAAAAAAAAGGTTTTCTTGGTAGGATCTCTACAGTAAACAGTGAATGGTTATCTAGGTTGGTTCTCCACAGTAAACAGTGAATGGTTGTCTACGTTGGCTCTCTACAGTAAACAGTAAATGGTTGTCTACGTTGGCTCTCTACAGTAAACAGTGAATGGTTATCTTGGATGGTTCTCTACAGTAAACAGTGAATGGTTGTCTACGTTGGATCTCTACACTAAATACTGAAAGGTTATCTAGGCTGGTTCTCCACAGTAAACAGTGAATGGTTGTCTACGTTGGCTCTCTACAGTAAACAGTGAATGGTTATCTTGGATGGTTCTCTACAGTAAACAGTGAATGGTTGTCTACGTTGGATCTCTACAGTAAACAGTGAATGGTTATCTTGGA
>NW_013677384.1:0-4086 GCF_000517525.1 Limulus polyphemus | reverse complement strand
TACGTAGACAACCATTCACTGTTTACTGTAGAGAACCTACGTAGACAACCATTCACTGTTTACTGTAGAGAGCCAACGTAGACAACCATTCACTGTTTACTGTGGAGAACCAGCCTAGATAACCTTTCAGTATTTAGTGTAGAGATCCAACGTAGACAACCATTCACTGTTTACTGTAGAGAACCATCCAAGATAACCATTCACTGTTTACTGTAGAGAGCCAACGTAGACAACCATTCACTCTTTACTGTAGAGACCCTACCAAGATAACCATCATTTTTTCTGTGGATATCATTTCTAGATAATAATTCACTGTTTACTGTATAGAGCCAAGATTGACAACATTCACTCTTTACTGTAGAGAGAAAACGTAGATAACCGTTCACTGTTTACTGAAGAGAGCCAACCTAAACAACCATTCACACTTTACTGTAGAGAGCCAACGTATATAACCATTTACTCTTTAATGTAGAGGCCCTTTCTAGATAACCATTCATTATTTACTGTAGAGAACCAACGTAGACAACCGTTCACTGTTTACTGAAGAGAGCCAACCTAAACAACCATTCACACTTTACTGAAAAGAGCCAACGTAGATAATTATACACTTTTTACTGTAGAGACCCTACCAAGATAACCATAATTTGTTTTGTAGAGAACCTTTCAAGATAACCATTCACTGTTTACTGTAGAGAGCCAACCTAGATAACCATTCACTTTTTACTGAAGAAAGACAACCTAAACAACAATTCACTCTTTACTGTAGCGACCCTATCAAGATAACCACCATTCGTTCTTTAGAGACCATTTTTAGATAACCATTCACTGTTTATTATAGAAAGCCAACGTATACAACCATTCACTCTTTACTGTAGAGATATTTATCTTTTATGGTCTCTACAGCAAAGAGTGAATGGTTATCTACACTGGCTATCTACAGTAAAGAGTGAATTGTTGACTAGAAAGGAACTGTACAGAAAAATGATGGTTATCATGGTAGGGTCACTACAGTAAAGAGTGAATGGATATCTATGTTGGCTCTAGAGTAAACAGTGAATCGTTATCTAGGTTTGTTTTCTACAATCAACAGTTAGTGGTTATCTAGGAAGGGCCTCTACATAAAAAATGATGGTTATCTTAGTAGGGTCTCTACATTAAATAGTAAATTGATATCTAGTTTAGTTCTTTACAGTAAACAGTGAATGGTTATCTGGGATGGCACTCTACAGTAAAGAGTGAATGATTGTCTACGTTGGCTCTCTACAATGAACAGTGAATGGTTATCTAGAAAGGGTCTTATAGACAAAAATGATGGTTATCTTAGTAGGGTCTCTACATTAAAAAGTGAATTTTTATCTAGGCTGGTTCTCTACAGTAAACAGTGAATGGTTATATGGGTTGGTTCTCTACAGAAAAGAGTGAATGGTTGTTGATATAGGCTCTTTTCAGTAAACAGTATATGGTTATCTAGAAAGGGTATCTAAAGAAAAAAAAAGATTTTCTTGGTAGGGTCTCTACAGTAAACAGTGAATGGTTAATTGGGTTGGTTCTCTACAGTAAAAAAGTGATTGGTTGTTTAGGTTGGCTATCTACAGTAATCAGTAAATGGTTTTCAAGGTTGGCTCACTACAATAAACAGTGAATGGTTATCTAGAAAGTGTCTCGACAGAAAAAATGATGATTTTTTTGGTTGCGTCTACAGTAAAGACTGAATGGTTGTCTACGCTGGCAATCTACAATGAAGAGTGGATTGTTATCTACGTTGGCTCTCTACATTAAAGATTGAATAGTTGGCTACGTTGGTTTTCTATAATAAACAGTGAATGCTTATCTAGAAAGGGTCTCTACCGAACGAATGATGGTTATATTGATAGGGTCTCTACAGTAAAGAGTGAATGGTTGTTTAGGTTAGCTCTCTTCAGTAAACAGTGAATGGTTGTCTACGTTGGCTCTCTATAGTAAACAGTGAATGTTTATCTATAGAAGGGTCTCTTCAGAAAAACGATGTTTATTTTGGAAGGGTCTCAACAGTAAAGAGTGAATGGTTATCTACGTTGGCTCTCTACAGTAAAGAGTGAATGGTTATCTACGTTGGCTCTCTACAGTAAAGAATGAATGGTTTTCTAGGTTAGCTCTCTTCGATAATCAGTGAATGGTTATCTCGTAAAGATCTCTACAGAAAAAATTATGGTTATCTTGGTAGGGTCTCTACAGTAAAGAGTGAATGGTTATCTTCAACGGCCCTCTTGAGTAAATAGTGAATGGTTGTCTAGGTTGTCTCTCTTCGGTAACCAGTTAATGGTTATCTGGAAAGGGTCTATAATGCAAAGAGTGAATGGTTATCTACGCTGGCTATCTACAGTAAAGAGTAAATGGTTATCTAGAAAGGATCTCTAGAGAAAAAATGGCGGTTATATTTGTAGGATCTCTAAGGTAAAGAGTGAATGGTTTTCTACGTTGGCTTTACTAGATAACCATATACTGTTTACTGAAAAAAGTCATTATAAACAACCAATCACTGTCAACTGTAGAGAACCAGTCTAGATAACCATTCACTCTATAATCTAAAGACTCTACCAAGATAACCATCATTTGTTTTGTAAAGACCCTTTCTAGATAACCATTAACTGTTTACTGTACAGAGCCAAACTTGATAACCAATAACTAATAACTGTAGAGAGTCAACGTAAACAACCATTCACTGTTTACTGTAAAGAAACAACCTAGATAACCATTCACTGTTTACTGTAGAGAACCAACCTAGATAACAATTCACCCTTTAATGTAGAAACCCTACGACGATAGCCATCATTTTTTTTCTGTAGTGACCCTTTCTAGATAACCATTCACTGTTTACTGTACAGAGCCAACGTAGACAACCATTCACTTTTTACTGTAGAGAGCCAACCTAGATAACCATTCACTGTTTACTGAAAATAGTCAACCTAGAAAACCATTCACTCTTTACTCTAGAAACCAACGTCGATAACCATTCACTCTTTACTGTAGAGAGCCAACTTAGATTACCATTCACTCTTTACTGTATTGAACCTACCAAGATAACCATCATTTTTTCTGTAGGGCGCTAACATAGATAACCACTCACTGATTACTGTAGAGAGCCAACCTAGATAACCATTCACTGTTTACTGTAGAGAGCCAACGTAGATAACTTCACTGTTTACTGTAGAGACCCTACCAAGAAAACCTTTTTTTTCTGTAGAGACCCTTTCTATATAACCATTCACTGATTACTGTACACAGCCAACCTAGAGAACCATTCACTCTTTATTGTAGAGAGGCAACGTAGACAACTATTCAATGTTTACTGAAGAGAGCCAACGTAGATAGCCATTCACTCTTTGCTGTGGAGACCCTTCCAATATAGCCATCGTTTTTTTTCTGAAGAGACCCTTTTCTAGATAACCATTCACTGTTTACTCTAGAGAACCAGCCTAGATAACCCGTTACTGTTTACTGTAGAGAGCCAATGTAGACAACCATTGACTGTTTGCTGTAGCGAACCAACTTAGATAACCATTCAACGTTTAGTGTAGAGATCCAACGTAGACAACCATTCACTGTTTATTCTAGAGAGCCAACGTAGACAAACAATCACTGTTTACTGTAGATAATCATCCTACATAACCATTCAGTATTTACTGTAGAGAGCTAACGTAGACAACCATTCACTGTTTACTGTAGAGAGCCAACGTAGATAACCATTCACTGTTTACTGTAGAGAGCCAACGTAGACAACCGTTCACTGTTTACTGAAGAGAGCTACGTAGACAACCATTCACTGTTTACTGTAGAGAGCCAACGTAGACAACCATTCACTGTTTACTGTAGAGAACCATCCAAGATAACCATTCACTGTTTACTGTAGAGAGCCAACGTAGACAACCGTTCACTGTTTACTCTAGAGAACCAGCCTAGATAACCATTCACTGTTTACTGTAGAGAGCCAACGTAGACAACCATTCACTGTTTACTGTGGAGAACCAACCTAGATAACCATTCACTCTTTACTGTAGAGAGCCAACGTAGACAACCGTTCACTGTTTACTCTAGAGAACCAGCCTA
>NW_013677383.1:1561-13201 GCF_000517525.1 Limulus polyphemus | reverse complement strand
CGAAAGAGACTGTTTCATTCAACACTGTCGATGTACTGAAACTGACTGTTCCATCCAACACTGTCGATGTACTGAAACTGACTGTTCCATCCAACACTGTGGATGTTCCAAAAGAGACATCCTAAATGCTACTATAATGTTCTTTGTGTTTTGAGAGACTTACAAACTGGTTGCATGTTAGGAAGATTTAACAGATTAACTACTAAAAGAAAACTCCTGATTCACACATATACATTTTTGTTATCCTTTACACTATTAACTATTCTAAAATTACTGAAGTCATGGCAACCAATACCTATTTAAATCTTTTAATTTTAACTTCTGAATTAACAAGTGTAACAAGATATTAGGGAAAATTAAAACAACACCCAATCATGATAGTTACTGCGCTTCTCAATAATTAAATAATTATAAATAATAACAATGAATTATAATATATATAGTAAAAGGAACTTCATTAAAACATCATCCAAAAATTTACTTATTATTACACATATTAAAGGAAGATATAAAACACATATTTCACCTGTGGTATGTAAAAAACCATTAACAGCAGAGTAAACAAATCTTGTAGTAAAATAGAAAACAATCTATTTACTTGCTGTGATGAATGTATAATTTGACAAAACATGAAATTAGATGATCAAATCTATAGATTCTTTCTTGATACTGAAACAACTTATTTAAGTTTATATGTGACATGGCTTCTAAATTTTTAAAAGAGTCATACATACTAGATCATAATCTCATTTGACATTGTACAAAAAAAAAAACACTTGGATTTGTGGTAGATAAAACATTACTACATTTTTCCCATTATTACACAGAATGAAATAAATTTGTGAAATAAAAACATTTCAATTAATATTTTGTATACTGTAACTAAGCAGACCTGAAGAATTTGGGTACTATGTAAAACCTCTCTTAGGGAGCAGCGAACAACTTATAAAGTATTCTTATGTTAGGTAGTTTAGGCAGAATATCCATACTGAGTTGACGGTGAAATGGGTAGCAGCTTCCTGTTAGAAAAACACTTGCAGAAATATTTTGGTAATTATAGAGTCTACCCGTGCAGCTCAATATATTTGTACGAGCGTCTCTCTAATAAGCAAGTAACACCCACTTCACAGTCAACTCAACCTATAAAAAGTTGATTAAATAGGTAGCAGCTTCCTGTTAGAAAAACGCAGAAATATATTGGTAATTATAGAGTCTACCCGTGCAGCTCAATATATTTGTATGAGTGTCTCTCTAATAAGCAAGTAACACCCACTTCACAGTCAACTCAACCTAAAAAAAGTTGATTAAATGTTGTTACATAGTCTTCTTATTGGAAACTTGTAATGGTTTCTAAACATTCGTGTTACTTTTAATGAAAAGTTTTGATGGCTAGTCTTGCTGCTGTGTTTCTAATTCCTAGTATAACATAACAAAATAACACAAAGATATTTAATATAACAATTTAGATACCAAAAAATGTTTAACATCTATTAAGTAAATATTTTCTTACTTCAGAAATCAAGTGTTTATAGAATTGATAATATGTGATGATGTCAAGGTAGAACATTCCAACATTAGAGAAAGGAGCAAGAAACTAATAAAAACCTCCAACAGGTGGGTACGATAATAATAAAATGTTGATAGCCTAAAAAAGTATTGTAACTGTTTGAATATTTTACTGATAATGAATGAAATGTGTATCTTTTACACACATTATTATTCCACAGTAAAAAGTATTAACAATAAACAAACCACATTTGAAGCACGAGAGCCAAAGTAGAAGTAAGGATGGAGAAGATTTCAGCAGAAAACCCCTCAAGGTTCCTGTGAAGAGCCTCTGATAGAAGGTGAAGGGAGGAAAGGTATCTTAACAGGGTCGTGAGAGTGAGACAAAGGCAAGAAAATTGAGCTTGGGTAAGTTGAACAGGGTAATCTGGGTTCACCTCCCAAACAGATAGAACTGACCCCAACAACTGTTGGTTGAGAAAGGGAAAGTCCACCTGATGATAAGCAAGGGTGGAGTGATCCAAAGTCAGTGGGGGACAAGGCATACTAATGCCCTCCCCCAGTTGAGGAGCAAATCGGTACGCGTGAACCCTAATATTGGGGACAGGGTCCGGAGATTGTTTCATGTAAGAGGAAAGGTCTAGAGTCATAGGAAACAAGTGTAAGAGACTAAACATCACATACTTGAGAGATAAAGTCTGAAAAGACTGATGACAGATGAGTTGAATCATCAGGTAGTGAATGGTAAAGTGAAGCAAACTCTGAGGAGAGGGGGAACAATGGATCAAAATAATCATCAGCCTAGCCTAGCCCAGCTCAAAAGGCTGAGGAAGAAGTAGGGCAGAAGTAGGCAAGAGAGGTTGGCTCATGTACTGCTCAATTTGCTGGCGATTGAGTGACGATATAACCCTCGACAGGTCACCCACATCCATGGCTGAAAATACAGCCTCAGACAGTGGCAAAGTACCCGAAGTGGTGACTGTAACTTCAGAATTCATAAGCGAGAAAAAGTGGCAAACACGAGGAAGTAATGCTTTAATAAAAATATTAACTCCACAACTGTGAAGTGTAGTAAATAAAGTTAAGAAAAATAAACTACTTCAAGGTAACTGAACAATGTAAGAAAGAATGTCTGAACTCAACAGCTGCCAAACAAGAAGTGATAGTTCAGTAGTGGCACATAGAGGGAGTCACATGTATCATGTGATAGTAGTGATCTCCTATTGGTGGAGAGGTGACGCATGATAATTTGCATAAGAGATGCGTTGGAACTTTGGATTCCAACAAAGTGGATGATGAAGGTTTGTGGCATGCATTTCTGAAATATTTGCATACAGGGGGTGGCACAAAACGAGGGAAGCTAATCTTGTGAGAGGAGGAAGAGCACTTTATCAGAAAATCATTTATTGTATCTTTTACAATGCAGTCAATAGGGGGGACTCAACATTCTATCTCTGAATCTTTTAAACAACACTCAACTCATAGAGAAGCTAATCTTGTGAGAGGAGGGAGAGCACCTTATCGGAAAATCATTTATTGTATCTTTTACAATGCTGTCAATAGGGGGGACTCAACATTCTATCTCTGAATCTTTTAAGCAACACTCAACTCATTGATGGGGTCAATGTTTGAGGCTTGTCTACTTTATCCACCACATCCTGAACGATTATAAGTACGAGTAACATTAAGACTTCATTTTTAATTACTTACAGACTTTGTTTGTGTATATCATTCAGATAATTTAATTATTCTAAATATACGTAAAGTATCAGAACTGTTTAAAACACCTTCTCACCTCTTCAGAGCACCAGGCACATTCAGGATGAGATGTAATGCACTCACCACAAGATTTTTTTGATACACATTGACTGGATGTTAGTTTTTCTGCAACTATTAAAAGTGATAAAAAAAATCAGGCATCACAAGAATCATACAGATAAATAGAACATACGTCATAAATGAAAAACACACAGACTTCATGAAACACAATCACTTACATGTACTACAAATGCTCAATATTCTGCTTTTATAAGTCTATTTGAATACAATTTTGGAAAGTTTCAAATGTTGGGATGTTTCTATGGCCCTTACCACAAAATGGTTAAACAAGACACTTAGTTCAAACGTTTATTAATGAGCTAGACATTTGTGATATTGGCAGCTTGTTCAATAATGTCACAAGAATATCCATAAAGACTGAAGAAAGGACATAGGAAAAGGCCCCATCAACTGATCAGAGATAATTTAATGAGCACAAGTTATATACATGTTCAAACTGGTTGGTGTCAATTGTTTTACATCTAGATGCCACATGGTTAGGGAAAACAATGATTGATTAATATTTTTCTGCTGACTTTATGGATTGTAGGGACGGATTTACTTCACTGTGTTGCCTGTAGTCCATATCTGTATTAATCTATCAGTATACTACTGACTTTATGGAGTGCAGGGAAGGATTTACTTCACTGTGTTGCCTGTAGTCCATACCTGTATTAATCTATCAGTATACTACTGACTTTATGGAGTGCAGGGAAGGGTTTACTTCACTATGTTGCCTGTAGTCCATACCTGTATTAATCTATCAGTATACTACTGACTTTATGGAGTGCAGGGAAGGGTTTACTTCACTATGTTGCCTGTAGTCCATACCTGTATTAATCTATCAGTATACCACTAACTTTATGGACTGTAGTGAATGTTATACTTCACTATGTTGCCTGTAGTCCATACCTGTATTAATCTGTCAGTGTACCACTAACTTTATGGACTGTAGTGAATGTTATACTTCACTATGTTGCCTGTAGTCCATACCTGTATTAATCTGTCAGTGTACCAATGACTTTATGGAGTGCAGGGAAGGATTTACTTCACTGTGTTGCCTATAGTCCATACCTGTATTAATCTGTCAGTGTAGCTACTGACTTTATGGACTGTAGTGAAGGGTTTACTTCACTATGTTGCCTATAGTCCATCCCTGTATTAATCTGTCAGTGTACCACTAACTTTATGGACTGTAGTGAAGGGTTTACTTCACTATGTTGCCTGTAGTTCATACCTGTATCCACCTTATACTGGATGATAAGAACTGATGTTTAAGAAATTTTCACACAGATACAAATAATAGCAAAGATGTGCCACACCCATTACTTTGATGCTTGAAATATAATCAAATGTTCAGAACAATGTCATAATGTCTAAATTACTAACTGAGAATGTCACAACTTATGAAATATAATCAAATGTTCAGAACAATATCATAATGTCTAAATTACTAACTGAGAATGTCACAACTTATTCATGGATACTTTTTAATAATCTACAAACAACTATCTGATATTCACGTATGCTGAGTGTAATGAAAATACTATAAACGTACACTGTATAGCAATAACGTCTCAATAACCAACAGGAATATTTCAGTCTAAAATGATGAAACATCATCCTCAGTGGACTGACCATTGTCCACTCAAATTCAATTACAGCAGACAATTTTATGCAATTCTTTACTGAATAACTAATATATTAAATTGAATCTCTCTTACCTTGGCTGTGTACTACATGTAGTATCACTATCACTGTTGCTAACAATACCATAAGATGTGCTTGGAGCTTCATTTTTCAGAAACCTGGGAGTGTTTTAAGATACAAAAGTTAATGCTCAAGTGATACAATGTATATTCAATATCTCATCACTAAAACATAATAATTAATTATTCAATTCTAAAGATAATTACTGTCTATTCCACACCTCGACACTAAAACATAATTATTAATTCTTCAATTCTAAAGATAATTACTGTCTATTCCACACCTCGACACTAAAACATAATTATTAATTCTTCAATTCTAAAGATAATTACTGTCTATTCCTCACCTTGTCACTAAAACATAATAATTAATCCTTCAATTCTAAAGATAATTACTGTCTATTCCTCACCTCATCACTAAAACATAATAATTAATCCTTCAATTCTAAAGATAATTATTGTCTATTCCTCACCTCATCACTAAAACATAATAATTAATCCATCAATACTGAAGGTAATTACTGTCTATTCAACACCTCGACACTAAAACATAATTATTAATCCTTCAATTCTAAAGATAATTACTGTCTATTCCACACCTCGACACTAAAACATAATAATTAATCCTAATTCTAAAGATAATTATTGTCTATTCCACACCTCGACACTAAAACATAATTATCAATTCTTCAATTCTAAAGATAATTATTGTCTATTCCACACCTCGACACTAAAACATAATAATTAATCCATCAATACTGAAGATAATTACCGTCTATTCCACATCTCGACACTCAAACATAATTATTAATCCATCAATACTGAAGGTAATTACTGTCTATTCCTCACCTCGTGACTAAAACATAATAATTAATCTATCAATACTGAAGATAATTACTGTCTATTCCACACCTCGTCACTAAAACATAATAATTAATTCTTCAATTCTAAAGATAATTACTGTCTATTCCTCACCTTGTCATTAAAACATAATAATCAATCCATCAATACTGGGGAATAGACAGTAATTATCTTTTTGAATAGACAGTAATTATCTTCAGTATTGATGTATTAATTATGTTTTAGTCATGAGGTGTGGAATAGACAGTAATTATCTTCAGTATTGATGGATTAATTATTATGTTTTAGTGATGAGGTGTGGAATAGACAGTAATTATCTTCAGTATTGATGTATTAATTATTATGTTTTAGTCATGAGGTGTGGAATAGACAGTAATTATCCACCTCGTCACTAAAACATAATAATTAATCCATCAATACTGAAGATAATTACTGTCTATTCCTCACCTGTCACTAAAACATAATAATTAATTCTTCAATTCTGAAGGTAATTACTGTCTATTTATGTCAAATCCTGGTGATACCTCTTATGGGGTTTTGTGTTAAATTTTGATACCTTTATTATAATATGGTTATAAACATGATAGGCCTTGCATGCAGTTTCATCTCAAGATAGGAAACTGTCCCTCATTTTGTTACAAATGCAAACAAAATGTAGAAAATTCAAACACTCTAATAAAGAGATTCCATTAAAAGATTAACATGTAAAATGACAGGACAATGACCAGTGAAACTTCTGCCCATATGATTATATGGACAGCACAATGACCAGTGAAACTTCTGCCCATATGATTATATGGACAGCACAATGACCAGTGAAACTTCTGCCCATATGATTATATGGACAGCACAATGACCAGTGAAACTTCTGCCCATATGATTATATGGACAGCACAATGACCAGTGAAACTTCTGCCCATATGATTATATGGACAGCACAATGACCAGTGAAACTTCTGCCCATATGATTACAAGTTAACCACATTACACTTGTGATGTTAGATAACAATTCATTTCTACCTTTTATTGTCTGATTTAATGTATCTCACAGATAGTAATTTCCATTTTATTTTTAGTTTATAATTTATGTGTTTTCTCTTCTATCAATTAGTTCAGCCTGCCTCCCAGTGTACATTACAGAAGTGATTTCTATATTAAGACATAAACACAAGGTTCCCCTGGGGTGATGTTGGGATACTAGGTCCACCATTAATTATGCCAAACATATGTTAAGTAGTTTGTGACATGTAAACCTCATAGTTTGGCAAGAAACCCCTTAGTAGTTGGAATCAGACTGATGAGAATGAGAGAAAAATGTTAGAGATTTGTGAAAGTGTGATACGCAAGAAATTATATTTGTTAAATGATACACAACATATTTTATTTGTTAAAGACACTCTGAGAAGTGTATAACATTGATAATATAAATAATCTCACAAATACGTTTTTATATGTGACTTAACATGATTTCTTTAAGAAGGGTATAATATTGATAATGTAAATAATCTTACAAATTAGTTTTTATATGTGACTTAACATGATTTCTTTGAGAAGTGTCTATCATTGGTAATTTAAATAATCTTACAAGTTGTTTTTATATGTGACCTAACATGATTTCTTTGAGAAGCGTCTAACATTGGTAATGTAAATAATCTTACAAATTAGTTTTTATATGTGACTTAACATGATTTCTCTGAGAAGTGTCTAACATTGGTAATGTAAATAATATTACAAATGAGTTTTTCTTCTGTTTTTTTTTCTCCTGATTTACTATTTGTGATTTTTCATATTAAAAGATTGATTTGTTTTATATTGGTGTTTTTATATGAATACTGAGTTGTTGATTTATAAAGTTCTGGTCAAGGAATTCTTTTTTTTTTTTAGTGTTTAATGTTCTGCATCATGTTTTTGTATCCTCTGAGTGAGACACTTTACCCCACTTGTTTCTGTATGGTTGGTGCCAGCTTTTATCTGGAGATTAACCCATGATGGATTACTGATATCCCATTCAGGGGTAGTCACCACTCTCACCCTCTTTTGCCACTTGAAACTGAAGTTTGAAGGCACCATCCATACGTATCTTGTAAAGGCACAACAAGGATTTAACTTTAACTAACTGTTAATAGAACTTGAAAACAATTTACTCTGTGTTTTGCTTTAAGAACAACTAGTTATTAGTTCTGTTTAAACAAATTTTGAAAGATTACTATATATACTGGAGAGACCTCTTCTGGAGTAGTGTGTGACATTTTATTATAGAAAAATAACATTTTGGAGAGTACAAACATAGATTACTCAATGGCACGTCAGGAAGTTACTTAGGCTTTGAAGAAAAGTTTCATTTGGACTTGTCTTCTCTGAAGCATAAAAGAATTGTGAGAGACTTGATTTAAGTTGAAAACAATTTCAAGTTTAGAAACACTTGTCTAAGCTTTTGAGCTGTGGATTGTAAAGGTTGATACTACTAATCTGAATTTGAAGGGTATTAGGTTTAAGCCTAATATGCCTAGATACAGAGATTTACTTAAGTATTTGTTTTGTTAGTTGGAACAATTTGCTTGGTAACACAATTTGTGCTGTTAGTTTAAACTATTTTTTATTGTGACGTGTTATATGTAAGGTGAATTAATTTAAACAAGTTAGTTTATATTCCAGTAATTTTTATAAAAATAAATTCAACATCTTAAATGATAAATGGTCTTCATCACCTTCACACATTCCTTTCTCAAGTGATGAAAAGCGAGAGATAAAATATTCCTTTTCACTACATATACATCGGGTAACCTCTTTAAATGCAGCAAACTATTTGTATTAAGTTCTTAAAACTAAGTATGTCTGGATAAGTCACTGAAATAATACAACCCTCATCAATTTAACTAGAAGACTTTCATGGGTAAGAACTGCCATAGTGTATGTCTGGATAAGTCACTGAAATAATACAACTCTCATCAATTTAACTAGAAGACTTTCATGGATAAGAACTGCCACAGTGTATGTCTGAACAGGCCACTGAAATAATACAACCCTCATCAATTTAACTAGAAGAATTTCATGGGTACGAACTGTCATAGTGTATGTCTGTACAGGTCACTGAAATAATTCAACCCTCATCAATTTAACTAGAAGACTTTCATGGATAAGAACTGCCATGGTGTATGTCTGGATAAGTCACTAAAATAATACAACCCTCATCAATTTAACTAGAAGACTTTCATGGATAAGAACTGCCATAGTGTATGTCTGGACAGGTCACCAAACTAATACAACCCTCATCAATTTAACTAGAAGACTTTCATGGGTAAGAACTGCCATAGTGTATGTCTGGACAGGTCCAAAATAATACAACCCTCATCAATTTAACTAGAAGAGTTTCATGGGTAAGAACTGCCATAGTGTATGTCTGGACATGTCCTGAAATAATACAACCCTCATCAATTTAACTAGAAGACTTTCATGGATAAGAACTGCCATGGTGTATGTCTGGATAAGTCACTGAAATAATTCAACCCTCATCAATTTAACTCGAAGACTTTCATGAGTAAGAACTGCCATAGTGTATGTCTGGACAGGTCACCAAAATAATTCAACCCTCATCAATTTAACTCGAAGACTTTCATGAGTAAGAACTGCCATAGTGTATGTCTGGACAGGTTACCAAAATAATTCAACCCTCATCAATTGAAGTTTCATGGGTAAGAACTGTCATAGTGTGTGTAATGCATGTTCTTAAGTGATCATGTTAATTTCAAGTTAATGTTAAAGAAACACTCATCTTCAACTATGTATGCAGGCCTACAAGCAGTTTTGACAAACGACTCCAGTCAGTCAAATAGGTTATGTTTTATTTGGCCAGAAATGGAAAATCACTAAGAATCTTTTTACTTTGAAAATTTTAATGATCTCTCTCCCAATAGAGCAGAGTACAAGTTATAACCTATAGTATAAGATTAGCCTATGTAGGCTAGAGTTATTGAGAAGTGCTTTAACAAGTTCATAAATTTTCATCAGGAGAAACTTTACATATCCTGATGGAAAATTTTCAGCAGTGATACTTCAAAAAATGTGGAGAAATTGTGAAAACTTGGCTATAACCATTGGACAGGATCTTTGGTGGTACATAGAATTAGAAACTCTGATGACAATTTTTTTTCCATAGTTTTAACTGCAATATAATCTTTTTTACGATGAGTTTCACAAAATATATATCTGCAATAACTTAGTTTGACAGTAGTAGCATTTGTGGACTCAAAATTTTTGACACTGATTTATGCAATACACTAAGAAATAAAACTTTCAACTTGATAATTAACTAGAAAATTTCATTTCAGATAACACTATATTACAAAAATAATGGTAATAAAATCATGTTCTTTGTAAAAAAGACAATTTAGGTTTCACAGAATTAAAGCAACAGATGATCACAAAAGTTTCTAATTCTACACAATCAGTTTAAGAAAGATGCCAGCATGAAATTTTAGGTTGAAAACAACTTCTGAAATTTCTGTTTAAAGAACTGAATTTTACAGTTCAACAAAAACAGCAACTGATTAATCCATATTAACTAAAATGTTGAGGAATTTCAATAACACTATGATATTGATAGTATGAATACTCTTGTGTCGTCTGTAGGGTTCGTCTACGAAACTACCCTCACTTCAACAAAACTTGCAAAAACTAAAAGTTCACGCCTCATCAATTACTGAATATTAACAACGCCAAACAAACAACTTTTGAATATCTTTCTAATATAAAAAAATTTCTAACATTTTATTTGCAAAACACCAAAAAGAAGCCCTACAATTTGCAAATATACTCAATATCTGGGTGTGACAAATCGTAATTATAAATAGGTTTAACTTTAACAAACTGCGGGGGCGGCCGAAATACACATGTTACTTTTATTTTATTTAACTTCGTAAGTAAAATAAAATTTTCCAAAAAAAGCGCATGATAAGCAATAGAAATCAATTAAACACAAGAAAATATCTGCCTTAATATATGTACATGTGTATTAATATAATAATAATAATATAAACCACTTGCCTTACAATTTCCAACAACATAAAACTCAACTGCAAGGCTCCCCCTCGAAGATGACCTCTTTTTCTATTTCATCTAATGACCCACCCCAAAGAATTTCCTAAACTCAAGATTCTGTATATTTCATTTGTTAATAGCAATATACAGATATATATTGTTGTAGCTTTTTATAATAATTCCTCAAATCCATAAATTCCAGTTTTTTGTATTATAGCTGTTAGTAATAAAACATGTTGTTGATGATAATGATGTTGTGATATTTTGATTTTATTACTTTCGGCCGCACTATTAAACTTTAGTTTTTATGTTAGATTCGCCACTGATATATTTAAGATTTATATATTACATGGCTTTCTCCAATGAGTCAGCGGTAAAATTATAGATTTACAACGTTAAAATTCAGGGCTCAATTCCTGTGGTTGACAGAGCGCATATAGCCTATTGTGTAGCTTTGAGGTAAAGCAAACAAACAGTTTTAACTGTCTTTTGTTTTTGTTTTTTTGTTATTATCAATACATTTCTCATATTGATTTCGTATCTAAAAAATTTAATATTGTTGCGTCAGCGAGGTCACGTGACTCGTTCTCTCGAAGTGTTATCGGAAAGGATGGATGATATTCACCATCAAGTGCGTTCAAACTTGAAAACGTCTGCTGATTCGATGAAGTTAACGTATGATAAGAGATCTACTGAAGTCTGCTTTGTA
>NW_013677383.1:0-561 GCF_000517525.1 Limulus polyphemus | reverse complement strand
AGAAGAACGAGAAAAGAAAAAGAAGAAAGATTACAGCAGTGGCAACTGGAACAAGAAAGGAAACAGGAAGAAAGTCAGCAGCAACTACAGGAAAATCAACAACAATGGCAAGAGGTAAATGGAAAACATTAGTAAATTTAAAAGCGAATTAGATACGTTAAAGGACGATCTGTTGTCTTTTACACAAGGAGGATACATTGACCATCGACTTAATCAGCCCCAGACAATGGCAAGCCTCTTACAGAGCCCGCAGCTAAACCCTAATGCAGACATGTTCAGTCCCGTTAGAAGTCACATCCCAAATATGAATGTCAGTAATAGGAGTGATCCAGTGCGAAGGAAGCCACAGGAATTTGATGGGAAGGCACCGTGGGAAGCATATAGAGCACAATTTGAGCTACTGGCAGAGATGAATGGATGGAGAGAGAAGCAGAAAGCTGTATATCTGGCAACGAGCTTGAAGGGACAACCACTGGAAATACTTGGACAGTTGTCAGCAGACGACAGGCACAATTATAGAGCACTGGTAGCGGCTCTAGAACTCAGGTATGGAACCAAAAA
>NW_013677382.1:9416-13952 GCF_000517525.1 Limulus polyphemus | reverse complement strand
TACCCGGTATAAACCTACCGAATACATGTACCGTCCTGTTGTACATGGTCTAATACCCGGTATAAACCTACCGAATACATGTACCGTCCTGTTGTACATGGTTTAATACCTGGTGTAAACCTACCGAATACATGTACCGTCATGTTGTACATGGTCTAATACCCGGCGTAAACGTACTGAATACCTGTGCCGTTCTGTTGTACATGGTTTAATACCTGGTGTAAACCTACCGAATACATGTACCGTCCTGTTGTACATGGTCTAATA
The DNA here is from genome assembly GCF_000517525.1 of Limulus polyphemus. Classification (NCBI taxonomy): domain Eukaryota; kingdom Metazoa; phylum Arthropoda; class Merostomata; order Xiphosura; family Limulidae; genus Limulus; species Limulus polyphemus. The sequence goes on along the minus strand of NW_013677382.1, from coordinate 13,685 downwards.
TCCGGTGTAAACGTACTGAATACCTGTGCCGTTCTGTTGTACATGGTCTAATACCCGGTGTAAACCTACCGAATACATGTACCCTCATGTTGTACATGGTCTAATACCCGGTGTAAACCTACCGAATACATGTACAGTCCTGTTGTACATGGTCTAATACCCGGTGTAAACCTACCGAATACATTTACCGTCATGTTGTACATGGTCTAATTCCCTGGTGTAAACGTACTGAATACCTGTGCCGTTCTGTTGTACATGGTCTAATACCCGGTGTAAACCTACCGAATACATATCTCCGACCATCATTATTAAGTATGTCTTACGTCTGTGTGTTGATATAGATATACCACGTTGTATGTATACCGGTGTATGTTACTAAGGTAATAGGATCACAAATGTTATATTAATAATAATATTGTCATGTAAGACAAAGTATACTAAGATATGGTATTGAACTGTACAGTTGTTTCTTTAGTATTCGTTATTTAAATTTTAATAACAAAAATAAACATTTTGATTTTTTGTTTCTTTGTTTTGGCTCAAAGCAACACATGGGCTAACTGTTCTTTGTGTACCACAGGGAATCGACTCACGAATTTTAGCGTTGTATGCCCATAAACTTACCGCTGACCAGCTGGGGAACAAAAAAAACTATAAATCAACTGCATATAAAAGTGTGCTGTACTCGAGTGTGTTGTATTAAACAGTTTTATGTATATCGTGTTGTTTTATTTAGAGGTACTCAACACAGTGTGCTGTACTCGAGTGTGTTGTATTAAACAGTTTTATGTATATCGTGTTGTTTTATTTAGAGGTACTCAACACATTTAAATGTACTCAACACAGTTTTATGTATGTAGTATTGTGTTAATTAAATGTACTCAACACAGTAGCACTAAACAGTTTTGTGCATGTAGTATTGTGTTATTTAAATGTACTCAACACAGTTTTATGTAGTATTGTGTTAGTTAAATGTACTCAACACAGTAGCACTAAACAGTTTTTAATGTATGTAGTATTGTGTTAGTTAAATGTACTCAACACAGTAGCATTAAACAGTTTTTACGCATACAGTACTATACTCAAGTGTGCTGTATTAAACAGTTTTATGTATATCGTGTTGTTTTATTTAGAGGTACTCAACACAGTGTGCTGTACTCGAGTGTGTTGTATTAAACAGTTTTATGTTTATTGTGTTGTTTTATTTAGAGGTACTCAACACATAACACAATACTACATACACAAAACTGTTTAATGCTACTGTGTTGAGTACATTTAACTAACACAATACTACATACACAAAACTGTTTAATGCTACTGTGTTGAGTACATTTAAATAACAGAATACTACATACATGGTCTATTAGAAATCAGTTAGCTTATAACACACTAGAAATACTAAAACGAGCTACTTATATTCTTCTGCACCATTGTTTATGATTCAAATATTTTAATGTAATATACTTGTCTAGTTTTAAATTTGAAAGCATCTTTTTGTTCTTATTTCATTGATATTTTGTTCTAACGCTTTGAAAGTTTGTCTTTTCAAGAAGCCCTGGAGCTCATGCGCTGTTTTGATGTCTTGTAAAAAAAGTCGAATCCTTGCACGTGCATACATTATTCATGCTTCGATATTCCTCCTCTAAGTTTCATCCTTCCGTTATCACATTTACGAGCTAAATCCCAATGTGCTTTCTCTAGTAATATTGAATTCCAGTCATTACCTAGCCTTAATAACGCTCATGTTCCAATCATAATATCATTTACATAACGTGATTTTCTTGTTTCTCAAAAATATTCAATTTGAAAAATAAAGAACAACAACTAACTACTGCTTTTCTGTCTTTTAAAACAATGTATGCAATACTGTATTATTTAGTGGTACATTACATATACATTACAGTGTTATTTAAATGTACCCAACACAGTAGCATTAAACAATTTTATGTATGTAGTATTCTGTTATTTAAATGTACTCAACACAGTAGCATTAAACAGTTTTATGTATGTAGTATTGTGTTATTTAAATGTACTCAACACAGTAGCATTAAACAGTTTTATGTATATAGTATTCTGTTAGTTAGTAGCATTAAACAGTTTTGTGTATGTAGTATTGGGTTATTTAAATGTACTCAACACAGTAGCATTAAACAGTTTTAAATCACACCTAACATGATACACAGCTGATTTCTAATAGACCAATCACACCTAACATGATACACAGCTGATTTCTAATAGACCAATCACACCTAACATGATACACAGCTGATTTCTAATAGACCAATCACACCTAACATAATACACAGCTGATCTCTAATAGACCAATCACACCTAACATGATACACAGCTGATTTCTAATAGACCAATCACACCTAACATGATACACAGCTGATCTCTAATAGACCAATCACACCTAACATGATACACAGCTGATTTCTAATAGACCAATCACACATAGCATGACACACAGCCGATTTCTAATAGACCAATCACACCTAATATGACACATAGCAGTTCCCATTTTGAATGAAGTCCTCACTTCAGCATTAAGTCCTCACTCCAACATAAAGTCCTCACTCCAAAATTAAGTCCTCATTCCAGCATTAAATGCTCACTCCAACATTAAGTCCAACATTACCTTACAACACTTCAGATGGTGTTAAAACTTGGGTTCTATGTTACCTTACAACACTTCAGATGGTGTTAAAACTTGGGTTCTATGTTACCTTACAACACTTCAGATGGTGTTAAAACTTGGGTTCTATGTTACCTTACAACATTCGCGTCCTGTTACCGAAAAAAAAAACTGCGTTCTGCTCTGTGGATCGTTGATGCACTATAAATGTGACGACCGAATCGGGAAAGGAGGAGGGAGGGGAAGAGAGAGAGCGCTAACAAAGTAGGTTTTGAGAAGATTTGCGCGAGCAACCGATAACAGACAGAATTAGAATGCATGTTTATTAGTTTTCTGGTTTGAATCCCGTCAGGAAAGAGAAACTTTCTAGCTCAGGTACTGTGGAAATATTGAATCCATATGAATTCATATTGAATAGTCAAGTATAACTAGTTTCCATCATTGTTTTCCCAATAAATGCTGATGTAATTTTGTAGTTCCTTTTGTTTACGACCTATTGTAACTAGCGCTGTTCGTTCTGATTTCGACATCGTATATTCTAAAGCTTCCCATTTCGAGGATACGCTGCATGCTGTCTGCCCAATCAATGCTCGTATGTACAAACAGGTTATATTACTCACAGCTCAGTTCCAGATATAATTAGATCCCACGTTTTATACAAGATCCCACTGATATTGTCAGAAAAGATTTTTCGTAATATTATTAAGAATTTCAAAAGTTTTTCTACAGTTTGCTACAAAAACACACTTAATCCTTTTATGATATGGAATTTCCCTTTTGGGCGAATACCTAGCGAAAGCTACTGAGGGTTTTGACAGTATCAAAGTAGCAGATTGGGAAATGCATGATTAACTTTGAATATATAACTTACTACCGTAATAGAGTGTCTTTCGTTTGAGGTTAATAGAGCTAACGTTCTTTGTTTGTTTTTTTTCAGACACATTTTTTTATAAACTTCGCAGAAAGTTCAGTATTAAAATACCAAATGAAATGTCAGAGTGCCCGAACTGTAAATCCGATGATTCATGGTTCACGTCCCATTGCCGCAAAAACTCGCTCCGTACTTGAGAGCCATGGACGCGTTATAAGAGTGACGGTCAAATACCACAATTCAACCAGACAAGGGAAGCCCAATATTTGGGGGTAGCTGCCGTTGACTAGCTGCTTGCTCTCTAGTGTATTAGTTTAAAATTAGAGATGCTATGTCCAAATAGCCCTTGTGTAGATTTGCCCAAAAATTCTAACAAACAAACAAATTTAGTTCATCAACTATTAATTCAGTCTAATCTATTCCACATGTGACAAAAAGAATGGTGATATTACTTAGTGAAGTCCACATCTGAATATAAGAATGGTGATATTACTTAGTGAAGTCCACATGTGACTATAAGAATGGTGATATTACTTAGTGAAGTCCACATGTGACTATAAGAATGGTTTTATTATTATTATTTAATTTTATTTATTTATTTAATTTTATTATTACTATACCAAACAATACTATCTGTCTATCCATACCAAACAATACTATCTGTCTATCCATACCAAACAATACTATCTGTCTATCCATACCAAACAATACTATCTGTCTATCCATACCAAACAATACTATCTGTCTATCCATACCAAACAAT
>NW_013677382.1:3335-8416 GCF_000517525.1 Limulus polyphemus | reverse complement strand
AATACTATCTGTCTATCCATACCAAACAATACTATCTGTCTATCCATACCAAACAATACTATCTGTCTATCCATACCAAACAATACTATCTGTCTATCCATAGTAAACAATACAATGCTATCTGTATATCCATACCAAACAATACTATCTGTCTATCCATACCAAACAATACTATCTGTCTATCTATACCAAACAATACTATCTGTCTATCCATACCAAACAATACTATCTGTCTATCCATACCAAACAATACTATCTGTCTATCCATACCAAACAATACTATCTGTCTATCTATACCAAACAATACTATCTGTCTATCCATACTAAACAATACAATACTATCTGTTTATCCATACCAAACAATACTATCTGTCTATCCATACCAAACAATACTATCTGTCTATCCATAGTAAACAATACTATCTGTCTATCCATACTAAACAATACAATACTATCTGTTTATCCATACCAAACAATACTATTTGTCTATCCATACCAAACAATACTATCTGTCTATCCATACCAAACAATACTATCTATCTGTCTATCCATACCAAACAATACTATCTATCTGTCTATCCATACCAAACAATACTATCTATCTGTCTATCCATACCAAACAATACTATCTGTCTATCCATACCAAACAATACTATCTGTCTATCCATACCAAACAATACTAGACTCATTAATTAGTCTAATTCTCTCATGTTAATATAGGTTGACAATCAGAATTTTAGTGAACTATGACTTCTAAAGGTCTAGTTTTCGGAATGGCTGCTGCCCTCTATCTCTGTTCTTCATTCGTGTTGATTCGAATGTGTATCGGTGTCAAGTTTCAAACACTAACTGTTTGAACTTATTCCCTTGTTTGTTTTATTTTAAAGCAAAACCACATTAGTCGATGTGTTGTGTCCACCGCGAACACTGGAATTTAGCGTTGTAAGTCAGTAAACTTACCTCTGACTTCTTGTAGTAGCGCATGATATCACATCATAATCAATTGTTTATCCCGATAGCTCTAAAAGGGTGTCTAAAACTAAGTTTTTTGTTTATTAATTGTACTCATTTTTAAAAGATAATTTTAAGATCACAAATAGCCCCTTTAAGGCTGTTGCAATGTCAGTATTTATACTGGTTTCATTCCAACTGCTTACCACACTTTACCGATATTCCTTCCTCAACTTATACATTAAACAGTAGCAATATAAACAGAAAGCTACTTTTTTTATTATAAGCGAACGATTTTTGGTTTCCACTGTTACTTAAAGTTACGGTTTTCTAGTTTCACGTTGTTTCGAGAATGTTCTACACAAATTTCGGAGAACAAAGTTTCTTGGGCTGTGTTAGTGCTATAACTAATAGAAACGGCCAATACTACATTTCGGTTAAATTTGACTAATTCATCTCACCATATTCAGCAATTGATGTTGTTTGTTATTAAGCACAAAGCTACACAAAGGGCTCTGCCCACCACGGGTATCGAAACCCGGTTTCTAGCACTGTGCTACTGGGGGGCTCAGCAATTGAAACAACATGAACGATATCGAAGAAAGGAGTATTAATATTTTAAAACGCCTTCTTTCTGTTTTTTGTTTTTCCATACAAATGTTAACCCTCGGAATGTTTCTGTAACACTTGAAACATAATAACTGGTTATCCTATGCTATATAGTCCTAAGCTTACGAAAAGTATGTGGTATGTTTCATTTATAAAACCAGGGTATTCCATGTAAAGGACCAGTTAGATATCATGTTTTTGTTTTTTTGACGAAGCTTGTTTCTTCCCTCAAACTAAACTGCTGTGGTTTAAATGCTATTACCAAAAAAAGACATCTTCAACTTCCCAAAAACTTTAAAATCTTCCTCCGTCGTTATTCAGATTCCTTTATTAAAGGTTCATATTGTCAGAGCCTTGTGTGGCTTAAATCGTCTGGCGTCGTAAACGGTCGACATTATAATCATTTTCCTGCGCCCGTTATCGGGAGAAGCCGGGAAAATGCCGAAATACAGAAACGTATTCATTCAAGAAGCCATCAACAGAGAGCCCAAAACGTCATCCACCTCGAGACTCCAAGCAGTTCATTCACATCTTTGTCTGAGGTTTTCTGCTCTGCCTGCACTTTATACATAATGAGGTTTTCTGCTCTGCCTGCACTTCATACATAATCCCAAATCGTGTGGGCAACTGGAAAGTGATCATAAGAAATTCAGTCAAATTCTTGCTTAAGCAAAGCAGACTTGAAACCAGTTGCAGTAGTATCCTGACTTATTCGAAATTACCATAGAGGGCGCTCGAGTGTATACGTAGTTAGAAAACATAATACCTTATCAACAAAGAAGCCGCTCAGCAGATTGACCAAACTCGATAATCACTACCAATTGATTCTAACTTTATTCATATATGTCGTTGGCGAAATTATAAGTCTTTCACACTGTGTTGCTGTATATCATATATTTTATTTAATGTAATTAGATATTTATATTCACCATCTCGTAGCCTAAAGACTTATTGAAGACTAAATTCAAAAACCCTCGTGCTTTCTCCATCATAATTCCTCTCGCTGTTGTTTCTCTCCTGAGAATTAAGGAAGACTTTTCAGCCTTAAAGGAGTTTCACACATTACAAACATAATCCTTACAAAGGAAATGAAGTTGTGTTATTAAAAACAAAAAAAAAAAGAAGGCTACACTGAAATAAAAATTAACACCACTAGAAAATTCAGATCTCTTAGCTCAGATCTGTTCTCCCTCACCATTAAAGTGGAATAAAAATTAGAGCTCTTCCTTCGGGAGTTAAAAATCAAAAACACTATTAGTGATAATGCGTCCAACCAACGATATCCTTACAGATCACAACCAAGTTTAATGTATGGCCTTCCTAAAGTCCATAAATAGGATCATCCATTATGCTTTCAGCAATCAGAACGCACAGTTACAAAGTAGCCACATTTCTTGTGCTTATTCTCAAACCTTTAACATTTAATGAATTTACTGTCCTAGACTCGTTCTCGTTTGTTAAAGGAGTCAAAAAAAACCTACGTCATCATGATGAATGTTTTATGGATAGCTTTGATGTAACTTCTTTATTCACAAACATTCTATTGGATGATACCATCGACATGTGCTAGTAATAACTTCTCAAGAGGATTATTTTCTTTATGGCTTAACTATGAAACAACTTAACTACCCACTATTTAATGACAAACTATGAAACAACTTAACTACCCACTATTTAATGGCAAACTATGAAACAACTTAACTACCCACTATTTAATGGTTTAACTATGAAACAACTTAACTACCCACTATTTAATGGCAAACTATGAAACAACTTAACTACCCACTATTTAATGGCAAACTATGAAACAACTTAACTACCCACTATTTAATGGCAAACTATGAAACAACTTAACTACCCACTATTTAATGGTTTAACTATGAAACAACTTAACTACCCACTATTTAATGGTTTAACTATGAAACAACTTAACTACCCACTATTTAATGACAAACTATAAGCTTGAATTAATGGAGTGGTCATAGGGATCTCAAAAGGACTAGTTAACCCTAGCTAACATGTTTTTTGTCGATAAAATGCCCAGATTGCAAGTCGAACGTCATAATCACCAGGCCAGAACGCCCTAATCACCAGGGCAGGACGCCCTAATCACCAGGCCAGAACGCTGTAATAACCAGAACAGGACGCCCTAATAACCAGGGAAGGACGCCCTAATCATCAGGCCAGAACGCTGTAATAACCAGAACAGGACGCCCTAATCATCAGGCCAGAACGCTGTAATAACCAGGCCAGAACGCTGTAATAACCAGAACAGGACGCCCTAATAACCAGGGAAGGACGCCCTAATCATCAGGCCAGAACGCTGTAATAACCAGAACAGGACGCCCTAATCACCAGGCCAGAACGCTCTAATCACCAGGGCAGGACGCCCTAATCACCAGGCCTGAACGCTGTAATAACCAGGGCAGGACGCCCTAATCACCAGGCCAGAAAGCCCTAATCACCAGGGCAGGACGCCCTAATAACCAGGCCAGAACGCTGTAATAACCAGACCATACCAAGCTGGAAAGTAATAATTAAAGCAACGTGAAATAAAATTTAATGTTGTACAATCTCCACTTCTTTTTGTCACAAACTGACGTTCTGTAAACCTACTTTTCGTCACTCTACGGACATTTCGTAAAGTTTCCATTATATATTTGGGCTTGTTTTGTCACTCTTATATTATCCAACAGGTGGCAGCTGTTATCCTTATTTTAGACTATTCTACAACATAACGATAAATAATACATATTAAATTTCCTAAACACAGCAAAGAACGAAAGTGTTTTTAATAGTGTTGTAAAGTTTTGTTTCTTGTTGAACGATGGGCTATCTGGGCTCTGCTCACCGCTGGTATCTTAACCCAATTTTAGCGTTACGAGGTATCAGTCTTACCAATGAGCCACCGGGGGAGCTGCAAATTTGAAACGCCCTGTTATAACTAATCTTTGCATCGAATTCACACCTTTGGTTACTGAACGATAAGTCTGAGGGCTTATAAACCTAAGAATAGGGTTTCGATACTCGAGGTGGACAGTGCACAAGTAGTCCATTCTGTCGCTTTGTGCTTAACAACAACCAAACCACAATTTAAAAATAAATATACTTTTGATTACAGTGCTAACCATGGAACATATAAAAGGGAGGAATTGGGCGTGATTACATCATTTTAAAAGGCACGAGTTCGAACGGTGTTTTGTGGATAGTGTGAAGACTGCGGGTCTAAGGTTCGAGTTTAGATAAGCACGTTATAAAAATATAGTAAATCCAATTATTCGGTTCAAAGAGCAAAATCCTTCTGGCTGGCTGACCATCTTCTATTTGGTTCAGAATCAGATATGGCTATACCTGATCTCTATGGGACTCGAACCTGTCAGTTGAGAATCAGAGATGGCTATACCTGATCTCTATGGGACTCGAACCTGTAAGTTGAGAATCAGAGTCGGCTATACCTGATCTCTAGGGAACTCGGACCTGTAACTTGAGAATCAGAGTCGGCTATACCTGATCTCTAGGGA
>NW_013677382.1:0-2584 GCF_000517525.1 Limulus polyphemus | reverse complement strand
TACGTTTTGACTAGCCTATGTCATCATCAGGTACCAGTGACAGAAACTTTATTACAAACGTATTACGTTTTGACTAGCCTATGTCATCATCAGGTACCAGTGACAGAAACTTTATTACAAATGTACAACGTTTCGACAAGCCTATGTCATCATCAGGTACCAGTGAAAGACACTTTATTACAAATGTACAGCGTTTCGACTAGCGTATGTCATCATCAGGTACCAGTGAAAGATACTTTATTACAAATGTACAACGTTTCGACAAGCCTATGTCATCATCAGGTACCAGTGAAAGATACTTTATTACAAACGTACAACGTTTAGACAAGCCTATGTCATTATCAGGTACCAGTGACACAAACTTTACTACAAACGTACAACGTTTCGACAAGCCTATGTCATCAGGTACCAGTGAAAGATACTTTATTACAAATGTACAACGTTTCGACAAGCCTATATCATCATCAGGTACCAGTGACAGAAACTTTATTACAAATGTACAACGTTTAGACAAGCCTATGTCATCATCAGGTACCAGTGAAAGATACTTTATTACAAACGTACAACGTTTTGACAAGCCTATGTCATCATCAGGTACCAGTGACAGAAACTTTATTACAAATGTACAACGTTTCGACAAGACTATGTCATCATCAGGTACCAGTGAAAGATACTTTATTACAAACGTAAAACGTTTTGACAAGCCTATGTCATCATCAGGTACCAGTGACAGAAACTTTATTACAAATGTACAACGTTTCGACAAGACTATAAAGAAACTTTATTACAAACGTACAACGTTTTGACAAGTTTATGTTTGGAATATAGTTTCTTTCAATACTCATAAAGTCGTCTCTAAATTTGTTTACACATCTATAATGATCACATGTTTTATTAGCTACACTTAGGCGTAGCTAATTTATAATTTCCTGTATTTATATATAAATTAGAAACGCTGTTTACGTTTAGTAGCTAAGCCTGATGTACAGTGTACGCCAGAAACATGGCTAATAAAACAAGATTTCGTAATAAATGTGTGTTGTATTTTTTTCCCCTAATATTTCCTTCAGTACTTTCCCACGTCTTGCGATATTTTTATATGGTAGTATATTGAAAACGCTTGCTTTTCTAGCATTTTACGTGGAAAGGTTAAAACGCGAGTTTGCGCATGCGCCACTGTTATTCTAGCTTGATTGACCAGCATCAGTACTATAGTAAAGCAAGTTAACTGGTAATGTGGATTCATTAACTCTCTGTTTATTGAGTTAAGAGATTGTTAAACTACCTTTGAGGACATCCTGTGTTTTGAGCTAGCAGGCTAGACGAAAACCAATTCCAAGTCAACAAGGAATATGCAAGATATAAAAGGCCAGAAAGATGCATGCGAAAAATATTACATTTGTACTAATTGAATCATGTGTTAATGTAAAACGCGGAACAAAAGCTAATGTGCTACTAAAAGCACTAGCGTTATTTATATCAGATTTTTTTTCTTTTTTTAAAACTAGGCTTTCACTTTTCAATAATGGCACTACGAACGTTTCAGCCGAAGTGCACTCACGCACACAACTGACGAAGGTTTTTCAAAAACCACTGTTGATGTTGTTTCTTTTTGGTCAGTCAAAAAAAGAAATCTCGACAGTAAAAACAACACTTTACAGTGAACTTAACGAAATCAAAATGCAGACTGTTAGTTCCTTGTGCTCCATACTGCAGACCAGGTACTCATACACAACTGATTTGTGATCTGGCCACCACGGGTATCGAAACCCGGTTTCTAGCGTTGTAAGTCCGCTTACATACCGCTGTGCCACTGGGGGGCTACACAACTGAGAAAGGAGAGCAAAAGCTTTATTCTCTATTATCTCTAATAACCATTATTTAGAAGATCTATCAGACAAACAAAGATCCTATGGATTATAACACAACTTCATTAAACAGTGGCAGTGTTTCCTATCAGTTGACCTATCAGACAAACAAAGATCCTATGGATTATAACACAACTTCATTAAACAGTGGTAATGTTTCCTACCAGTTGACCTATCAGACAAACAAAGATCCTATGGATTATAACACAACTTCATTAAACAGTAACAATGTTTCCTATCAGTTGACCTATCAGACAAACAAAGATCCTATGGATTATAACACAACTTCATTAAACAGTGGCAATGTTTCCTACCAGTTGACCTATCAGACAAACAAAGATCCTATGGATTATAACACAACTTCATTAAACAGTGGCAATGCTTCCTATCAGTTGACCTATCAGACAAACAAAGATCCTATGGATTATAACACAACTTCATTAAACAGTGGCAATGCTTCCTATCAGTTGAGCTATCAGACAAACAAAGATCCTATGGATTATAACACAACTTCATTAAACAGTGGCAATGCTTCCTATCAGTTGACCTATCAGACAAACAAAGATCCTATGGATTATAACACAACTTCATTAAACAGTAACAATGTTTCCTACCAGTTGACCTATCAGACAAACAAAGATCCTATGGATTATAACACAACTTCATTAAACAGTAACAATGTTTCCTACCAGTTGACCTATCAGACAAACAAAGAT
>NW_013677381.1:11235-13591 GCF_000517525.1 Limulus polyphemus | reverse complement strand
GGGCGGAATGATAGCAACACACACTTTGAGTCTGCGGCGTGTCAAAAACCACTAAGTGTTGTAACGTTATCCGGCAAAATGGTCCAACCTTGTTTCCATATTTGTTGGTGCTCCCACTCATATTTTCCAATTTTATTATCTAAAATATGTTACACTTGTCTCATAGCTTTTTTTTTTTGGTACTAAGTCTCGAGAGTGACTGGACTCTAGGCCTATCCTTCTCGTAGCTTTTCTTACAGCCATCTTTCGACATTTCCTGGCTTTTACTGATATCTTTGCTATAGTTTTGTTTTCATCTAACCAGGGTGGCAACCATTTCTTTGGCTGAATTAATGAGTAAGGCTTGTTTTGATTATTCAACATTATTGTTTCTAAACTTATCTCTATTGTTGCAGTAATGCTCTCATCGTTGGGGCAAAGACTTTTGAAGGTTATCAACACAATATATTCTATTCTCTCGTTTTTGTTTCCTTCAAAGGCATACTTAAACAAATCGCAGTGTTTCAAGAAAAACCTTATATGTCAATAGGTGACATGTAGATTGAAAAGAATGTAAAGATGAATTATACGACTTATCCTTCTTGTTTTCAACCCAGAGTGCTCAATCAAAGCCATGTGAGACCTCTGAAGCTAAGATGAAACACGTAATAGTTTGGAAAATGAACAACTTGGTCAATATACAAACTCATTGTGAACTAGCTCTGGGCATGTCAGTAAAGTTATCAGTTAAATATCATAAGTACAGTAATACTTGTAGTAAGAATTGGTGAGATTTCTAATATATGCAATACAAATTAAAATTTCAAACACATTACATGCTACTTGATCAGTATGCATCTGTTTCAACTTGATAAAAAACGTGAACTATGTAGATTCTCTAGATCTAGGTTCTAGCTATGATCTAACCTTTGAAAGCAGCATTTTCAGTTCTATACATCTGACTCGATGGTTCTGAGTTGGGCAAAGCAATTCTATTATAGTAGTCGGTGTCTGAGACGTGTTCTCCAACGTGACGAACGCCACCACTGTCAGCCTATTCCTTACAGCAAGGGTTTCATCATAGACTGATCGAATCACAAGAAACTATAGCGTATGTCAAAGATGTAATATAGTTTCAATCTTCATCTAGAGTACTCGTACCTGTGCTGTAATCGCTGCATGGAGTCAAGAGACTCATGAAGTTGTCGAATCTGCGACTCCAGATTGCTGATCTCCTCCCGCAGAGCTTCGTGCTTGGAAGGGAAAGACATCTGACACAGTTGGTCTATAACCAACTCGTCTCGAAGCACGTGACTTGCTTCCTATATTGAAAGGATTTAGTTACCAGGTTAAGTTATTGAATAGAGAAGTAAAGAACAAACAGAGTATATACGACATATCTACTGCACAATCCTTGTGTTCTATGGTCGTTTAAACGTAATTTGCAAATGAAAATGTTTTGTTAGGCTTACAACAGCTACTTTGGCATTTGAAATAACTGTAAATATACAAATAAAATATTATGTTGTTTAATCATCAAAATTAGCAAAAAGAGAATGTTTTAAGTCACGATACACATTAATAACGAGAAACCATAATTTATATTTTGGCAAATAATGATAGGCTGATTAATGTTTTCTTTTAGATGCACTAGAGATAACTTCTCGAAATCAGTAACTTAACAGAATTTTCTAATGCCCTTAGGTGCGGTTTAATAACGGGCTTATCAGAATTATATTATTGAAATATTAATTCTGAAGTTTCTTCATTTACAGCTAAACGAGAGAGGCATATGTCACAGATGGTGACGGATACGTTATTAAGGCTAACTTCAGTTCCAGAAAAAAACACAATACTTAAATTTGGTTTTAGGTGTTTCGAGGAAATAAAAGCTGGAGGGTTTGACTTGTTGAACCATTACCTGATAAACCCTAAATGTAAGTTTAGATTTATTGTAGAACTTAAGTGCTTATTAGACTAAGAGAATGAAATAAACCCCATATTAATTCATTGATAGAACATTAAGGATAGATTGTGGATAGTATATGTGAATCATAATGAGAAAATAACTAATTATTTAGCCTTACCTTTCACAAAATCATAGGTGTTAGAGAGAGAAAGGAATATTCATTCTTACCGAGATTTATATATGATGTAAAATTTAATTATTTTATTATTTATTTTAGCATTTCAATTCAGGAACACATATTTCACAGGATATATATACAGAAGTTTAAATATCTAGGTAAAGCAAAATAATGCATGGCAATTTCTCCATCTGTCTCTATTTCTATAAGACCAGCTGTTATTATATCAATTTCTCCATCTGTCTCTGTTCTATAAGACCAGCTGTTATTATATCAATTTCTCCATCTGT
>NW_013677381.1:5036-10235 GCF_000517525.1 Limulus polyphemus | reverse complement strand
CTGTCTCTGTTCTATAAGATCAACTGTTGTTATATCAATTTCTCCATCTGTCTCTGTTCTATAAGATCAGCTGTTATTATATCAATTTCTCCATCTGTCTCTGTTCTATAAGATCAGCTGGTATTATATCAATTCCTCCATCTGTCTCTGTTCTATAAGACCAGCTGCTATTATATCTCGAACGTGTTGGTCAACTAAATTTGAACGGTAATAACCACAAATAAATAACAGAAACTATGCACGTTGGGGCTCACAGTTTAAGTTGTTAAAAGAGATATTATGCCATCTGCGGTTAAACATTAATGAGTGTGTTCCTGTATCATGTACAGACTACACCTTTCTCAATGCACAAGTAGCGTATTCTTAAACCTTTGGGCAATGAGAACACAAGTATACATTATTAGAAATATACAATTTTACTAAAACACTTACAACTTTGAAATAAATCTAGAAACCATGCCATATGTGGTGTACTATGAGGCCTTAAAATATGTATTACAAATTATCAAAAAGTTTGTAAGTTTGTTTAGTTACCTGCTTTTATAACCATAATCTATTAAACTATTGCACCAATTGTATTATATATAGAAGTTTAGCCTACATAACATTACATGGTAAAAATAAACGCATGCATTATGATATAATTTTGTATATTAATCCCACGTCACTATCACAATCAACCATAACGCCCTTTCCAATGGATAACATAATATCATCTCTCGTGTATTCTTTATTATTAATTCCACCGTTAAAGATGCCGTTTTTGCCAGTTACAAACTCAGTGTTTTTAAATAAAACTTTTTATCTACATACACATTTTTCGGTATATGTAAACAATATAAAAATAGATACCTACAAAACTAATACATTTTAAAGAATGTAAAATAATAAAATACAATTCTACAAAATAACAAAACGATATGCCGTTATTCGTAGTTTAGAAGCTAGTTATATATATAGTTTAATTGTGTTTGTCATTGCTCATATTCATAGAGTTTTACGTCTATATTCAAATTGAGAGATAAATTACGTGTCTAATAGGCCTAAAATACATAATAAAGATTGCTTTGGGATATCTTTTACGTTATTTTAGAATGCATGAAATTAGCACTTTGTAACTGGAGGTATGTTTATTTTTTAAAGGTTCTGTGAATAACTTGAGTCATTCAGAATACATGAGCATTGAGGATGACGGATAGTAAACAAAAGTTAGTAAACAATAATGATAAAATCGAAATGATGTATTTACGTGTTTTACACTCACAAAAAAGAAACCTATCATTCTATAGGTATTTGAAGAACTTGTAACATTCCGCCACAATTTAATTCTTTGTATTGTTACCTGACACTGGGCAGCTGTACACAATTGAATAGATAAAGTTGTTTAAACATTTGTTTAACAACAAGTTAAAGTTTGGAATGGTCTATTCTTTCATTGGGGTGTGTGTCTGTGAGACAGACTAGTTTCGGAGAATTTCACTCCTTATCAGTGACCCTGGACACTACCACCAATGAAATATCAGACCAAACCAAGCCTTCACACTAGTGAGGTATCGAATATCCCCACCGGGGGATAAGGAAATATAACACCAACGAAAAGCCTTTGGGTTCAGTTTAATTGGTTTATAATCTCCTAGGATCATTCAATATACATGGGAAAATTGTAGAATAAACAAATAGATACAGAAATGTAGGTTAAGATTTTGGACATACTCCACAATATCTTATTTTATTATGCAATGGTTCAATAAGATTAATTTTTATAGTAACACTTTAAGTTAAACGTCACATGCATTCGTTATTTTAGGTTCTAATGGTTTGGAGGAAACAAGAAAACCACTAAAAAATCCATCAAAAATTTCATTCATGAATGAAGATTATTTAAAAAAAATCATGTCGACACGACGTATTTCTAATAATTCAAAAGCTGAAGTTCAATTGTTTTTGTTCTCGTAAACTAGGCAAGATGATCTAAAGCTAAAACCGTACAGAGAAAACCTCAACTTCCTGAGATTGTAGTGGTTTAGTGCAATCACAGAGGGTTATATTAAAACGATTTTGGACCTTCTTTATGTCCTTACAATCCATTTCGCTACGTCCGGTCATGTTCCATCTGACGACCGTAATTCTTTACAATAGCCATACAGCGTAGTTTACATTGCAAAAGGTTCTCTCGTATGGCTGGCTGCCTTGACCAAATCGAACAATCTATTGTACGAGAACAACGGGTTTCCAGTGTTCGTTTCAACAGTGCATTCACACAGAAACGTCTTGCGACTTGACTTCTCCAGCTGCTTGAGGTATGCGACTGTTGAACTCGAGGTATGGTTGGAAACCCATACCGCGTTAACATTGTTTTCAGTCAGAGATTCTTCTTCATTGTGTTGAGCACTGTTGCCTGGGGCACATAGATAGCTTTTATCACTGACCTTTGCTTGTATTCGTCAATGTTTATCTGTTACAAGACGCAGCACATTGTTTACCACAACTGTGGTACGTCTGTTTTTATGGTGTATTTCTGGATGGACCTGGGTCCAGACGTTAATCCATATTCCTTTGTTTTCTAATATCATTAAGTGTAAGAGATGTTCTTGTCTTGGACATTTTATATCCCCAATCTGAATACATCTTCATGATACGAGTGAATTAACAATTTGTGTCGAAAGAATCTGTTACGATTCCTTCTCAAAAGTGATCATTTTCCGACAGCATCACTATCTACGTAACGCCAAACAAAGTCAAAATGTAGTTCTGATACATGCCGTTCCACAGCGACTTTATATCGGCTGTGGTTGTCATTAGTTTGCTGACTGGCATATACAAAACTGTTTTATTATAGAGTATATCTATTATTAGCAATGTGAAGAAAACAAAACACTGACGCCGAGATTTCTTGCTTTATTTACACATACAGAGAATGCTTAATATTGTTTAATATTGCGTGAACGTGTATTTACATACGGTATTTACCTTATTTTATCATGTTTTGTAGCCTTTTTCTAAAACCTGCAGTATTTTACAACTAGCATATAGACAATAGATGTATATGTAAAAGTGACTTACCATTTGAAGAGACTCATTTTCTATAATAGGTTGGGTAAACGGGTGATGGGTAACTGGAGGAGGTGCTTTATCTGGAGTTAAAGTTCTGATGAAATTAGCCAAATCAGCTTTACTGTTGACCGCTCGACTAGTGGTACAAATGTTCTCATAGTGGTCAGCTTGTTCCCTGGCCTAGAAAAGTAGAGATCTCAGTTACACAAAAGCCACTGAACATAAGGTACTTTGAATTAAACGTGTCTGGAGAAAGTGGGTAATCTATTCCGTCACATGGTAAGTGTGAGATTTGACTTAAACGCGTTTTGGTGGCTTGGAAACATTAAATTTCAGTTCACTGGAGATTACTGTTGGTTGTGTTTTTCGACTTTTAAAGTCAAAACAGCCTTTAGATTAAAACAACTCACGTACGTGTCGTTGGAAAATTTGAACTAATTGAATTTTACGGAGCAACACGTCATCAGACTTAGGTGTATCAATATCCTAACAGATGAAGCATGATTTAAAAAGGTCACCAGATCACCTAACACGCCATCTAGCGTGGAAAGGTCAAGATTTCACTTATATTGAAGTCGTGGGGGCGATATAATATGACAGTTAATCCCACTATTCGTTGGTAAAAGAGCAGCCCAAGAGTTGGCAGTGGGTGGTGTCGACTAGCTACCTTCACTGGCTAACTAGGGAAGGATAGAGGATATAGCCCTCGTGTAGCTCTGTGCGAAATTCAAAACCAACAGACCAAACCCTGTGCTACAAGTGTGAACATTTCAATCAGACGAAGGTTCTTTAGGACGTCACTGGACCGTGAAGTGTAACAAACCAATTAGCTAAAGATCAGTAAACGACGTGTTCTCTCATTTTGATTGATTAACACATTAATCAGCTGGAGGTTTAAATTATTCAAAATACTAATTAGCTAAGACTTAATGGCCCATTTGTTCTCCATTCTGGATTAATTAACCTTAGGTTAACTGAAATTAAACATAATCTTGTCTGGATTAATTAAAGTTTAATAACCTGAAACTTATTGCATACAAAGGTGTTAGTGGTCGTTGGTAAGAAATAATGATGATACTGATTAGATAAGGGTTAATGAATAGCATGATTACTGATACATATTGAACAATAGGATTAATATACTGATATATATATATACATTTTATTTTGAATTTTTAAAGGTAATGCCAGTGGGAAAAAATATTTGTGATTAATTCTTGTTCAAGAAGTCTGAGCGGTTGTTTGATAATGAATTTATTTCGGAGTACGCCCACTAGTGGGTCAATGGTAAGTTTCTGAACTTACAATGCTAAAATTCGGAGTTCAATTCTCCTGGACAAGAGCACAAATATCCAACTGTGTAGCTTTGCTCTAAAATTATAATAATAATAATTAAGACTTTATTACCCAATTAATAACCCAATTAATTAAATATTCCCGTTTTAATAACCACATAATAAAAGTAGAAATTTTGTGGAATATTAAATTTTGAATGAATAATTGATCTAATTTTACAAACTGTTTGTTTGTTGTTAAGCACAGTGCTACAATACGTTCTATCTATACTCTTCCATCAGCGAGTATCAGAGCCCAATTTTTAGCGTTGAAAACCCTCAAACTTACCGCTGAACTACCGAGTGGTGATTTTGTAAGTTTTGCCAAAAATCTATAAAATAAAAATTAGATTAATTATTGCATAGAAAATACAAAAGATTATTGTTAAGTGGGCATATTTTACTATTTGTGAACGAGAGGGTTTTTTTTAAAGTTGTCTCTCACGTCGAAAGAGTAATTTATGGAAGAAGTAACCATTACCAACAGACACTGTAAAAAAATGTATATATATCATATAAAGGTACGATAATGGAATGTATGAATCCAATCAAATCTGTATCAGAATACTGTATTTTAATAAAGGTACGATAATGGAATGTATGAATCCAATTCAATCTGATCAGAATACTCTATTTTAATAAAGGTACGATAATGGAATCTATGAATCCAATCAAATCTGGATCAGAATACTTTATTTTAATAAAGGTACGATAATGGAATGTATGAATCCAATCCAATCTGGATCAGAATACTCTATTTTAATAAAGGTACGATAATGGAATGTATGAATCCAATCAAATCTGTATCAGA
>NW_013677381.1:0-4647 GCF_000517525.1 Limulus polyphemus | reverse complement strand
CAAATCTGTATCAGAATACTCTATTTTAATAAAGGTACAATAATGGAATGTATGAATCCAATTCAATCTAGATCAGAATACTCTATTTTAATAAAGGTACGATAATGGAATCTATGAATCCAATCAAATCTGGATCAGAATACTTTATTTTAATAAAGGTACGATAATGGAATGTATGAATCCAATCCAATCTGGATCATAATACTCTATTTTAATAAAGGTACAATAATGGAATGTATGAATCCAATTCAATCTAGATCAGAATACTCTATTTTAATAAAGGTACGATAATGGAATCTATGAATCCAATCAAATCTGGTTTAGAATACTTTATTTTAATAAAGGTACGATAATGGAATGTATGAATCCAATCCAATCTGGATCATAATACTCTATTTTAATAAAGTTACAATAATGGAATGTATGAATCCAATTCAATCTAGATCAGAATACTCTATTTTAATAAAGGTACGATAATGGAATCTATGAATCCAATCAAATCTGGATCAGAATACTCTATTTTAATAAAGGTACAATAATGGAATGTATGAATCCAATTCAATCTGGATTAGAATACTCTATTTTAATAAAGGTACGATAATGGATTGTATGAATCCAACCAAATGTGGATCAGAATACTCTATTTTAATAAAGGTACAATAATGGAATGTATGAATCCAATTCATTCTGGATCAGAATACTCTATTTTATAAGAATACAGTTCTTGATCTTACTCTTTCTAAGTCGGAACAGATAAAAGTTGAATTTTCTGGCACTAAGTTTCAGTTTAAATTCCTCATTGTTTTTTTCGTAAATCAAACATAAGTTTGAGTCTATATTTTTCTGGATTTGACCTAATTTTAATGCTCGTTTTTTAACATAATCATTTGTTCGTACGTAATGAATAACTAGCAACTAGAGAGAAATCCACACATATCTGCTAAGTTATTTTATTGGTTGATACTACAGGGTATATTTAGATATTAGATATTTTGTAATTCAAACTGACATTACCTTTAGCATAGATACAGCGTTAAAGTAAATAGAAGAACTCTGTTAAATATTATTATTATTAAATTATTATTAATTATTATTAAATTATTATTAATTATTATTAATTATTATTATTAAATTATTATTAATTATTATTATTATGAAATTATTACTAGTTAGTATTATGATTATTAAATTACTAGTTAGTATTATGATTATTAAATTACTAGTTAGTATTATTATTATTAAATTACTATTTATTATTATTATTAAATTATTATTAATTATTATTATTATTATTAAATTATTATTATTACTATTATTAATTATTATTACTATCATTAAATTATTATCAGCTGGCAATAATATATGATAATAATAATATTTGATAAAAATTTAATGATAGTAATAATAATTAATAATAGTAATAATAATAATTAAATGTAAGTTACAGTGATATTATAGTTTGACTTAAAACATTATTGAATAATTAAATAACCTATTATGCCTATTTGTTTTATTCGTAAAATAAAAACAGGTACTAACGTCATGATTAGAAAAACAGAACCAATAGATTGGATAATAGTTTTCGCGGATTCCACTGTATGTGAAATGTCGACTATTTTCCTTCAAATATTTCTAATTCTACTGTTACTGAAGCCATTATTTTGTTTTATTATGTTTTAACGTGAGTCATTTAACGTTATTGTAAAGTTTTATCGTTTAAACTTTAGGTGATATGTTGTTCTTTTCTGAGCTTATGTGTGAAAGAAAAACGTCTGAGGAATGAATCTCCACCACCTAGTCACATAAATGGTTAGTTGCTGATGCTGTACTTTTTAGCTATCAATGAAATAAAGGTTATTGAGGTTTTTCGTGACATTCTCATAGACGACCATTAAAAAAAGGGGTCATTACTCTTTTGTGAGATATTTTCATTGGTTAAAAAAAGGTATGTAATGCTAAATTGTGATCTAATTTGACCAATCGACTAGCCCTTTGCTAAGAAAAAACATTAACCCAAACACAGAGTGGACTAAACCACCTCAACTCCTTTTGAAATGAAGGAATATTCTGTGTGTAATCAACATAATGTTTTTACATAAAAAATTTCAAACTCTTTCTTTTTTTGCAAAAAAAAAGAAAAATTAAAAACACATCTTAAAAATGTTTAAGGCTTAATATTAATTCATAAATGTACATAAGGTCAATAGGAAATCAAAAACATTAGGAAGAAGACACAAAAAATCTAAAAACACTCTTTAGTTTACCTTGGTTGAGAGAAGACTCGAAGCTGAGAAGATGGATTCAGACACTGTTTGACTCAAGTCAGTATAAATTTCCTGTAGTTCCTGTGGAATAAAGTAGACTTTATTTAATGAAGGGCAGATAATTGCATGTTCTGGCGTCTGAAGCTGTGTGATCTATTTAAATGTGTAATTCTTAGTTAGTGTAAATAAAATATAATTTTAATAAACCTATAATAAGATAAGTATAGATATTTTCAACCTGAATCAATCATACGAGTGTGAGGATTAAACGGCCAGGTTAGAAGTGAAAAACCCACAAAGTTTGTGTTTAACACAGTTACAATATCTTTACTTTAGTTCTTTCCTATGTTATTATCACAAACTGGATGGCGGGGAATTTTATAGTCGATAGCTTTGATCAAAGCAGCAAATGCATTATAGTGAAGCAGAGAACCTGGACACTTCATCCGTAAACACCCACTAGATTTGTTAAGGTTGTTTAATTTCGTTCAAGAACAAAGTGAATATAAAAACAAAATGCGAGAAGCGGAAGTGAGTTTTATATAAATGTGTCGTATTTTTAATGATTTTTCTTGCTTTTATACTGACTAGTATATACTTCTATAAGGATCTTCCGCTCTAGAAATATGTTATTTAAAACGAATGTGTTATCACTTATTGTTAATTATTTTTTTTAAATAATTTTCCAGTAAAACTACACAGAACACTATGAGCATATAATTTTGAACAGCTAATGTAGACGGAAGGCCTACTTTTGTTTGATATGGTCAAATGTTTTATTATCAATTATAGCACAACGTACGGAGCACGTTTACTTGGGTGTTCTAACCTTTTACTCCGCTCAGAGTTTACTTTCTTAATAGCAATTAAATCCAATTATAGCATTATCTTTGAAATAGGAATATCAAAATAATTAGCTTTATGTGTAAAGTTACAACTTTCTTTACATCTCGTTTCAATGGTAAGAAGTCGAAAACACAATATGAAATTTCTTCTAAAATTTGTTAAAATTCGTGTAGAACCATACATAACAGTGCATAGACTAACAGTGAAATAAAGTAGAAACAAACATCTATAGACTTACCCCTAACAAACTAGGGAGAGTCTTAGACTTACCGCTAACAAACTATGGAGGGTCTTAGACTTACCGCTAATAAACTAGGGAGGGTCTTAGACTTACCTCAACAAACTAGTGAGACTCTTAGACTTACCTCTAACAAACTAGGGAGAGTCTTAGACTTACCTCTAACAAAGTAAGGAGAGTCTTAAACTTACCGCTAACAAACTAGGGAGAGTCTTAAACTTACCGCTAACAAACTAGGGAGAGTCTTAAACTTACCTCTAACAAACTAGGGAGAGTCTTAGACTTACCTCTAACAAACTAGTGAGACTCTTAGACTTACCTCTAAGAAACTAGTGAGACTCTTAGACTTACCTCTAACAAACTAGGGAGAGTCTTGGACTTACCTCTAACAAACTAGGGAGGGTCTTAGACTTACCTCTAAGAAACTAGGGAGACTCTTAGACTTACCCCTAACAAACTAGGGAGAGTCTTAGAGTTACCTCAAAGAAACTTACCCCTAACAAACTAGGGAGAGTCTTAGACTTACCTCTAACAAACTAGTGAGACTCTTAGACTTACCTCTAATAAACTAGGGAGAGTCTTAGACTTACCGCTAACAAACTAGTGAGACTCTTAGACTTACCTCTAACAAACTAGGGAGAGTCTTAGACTTACCTCTAACAAAGTAAGGAGAGTCTTAAACTTACCTCTAACAAACTAGGGAGTGTCTGGCTGTAATAATGTTCTAACATTCCGTTAGCAGCATGTAGTTGTTGAACGTAGGCATTGTGCATGTCATAATATTCAGCTAACTGGCTATGAGTCCTTACGGTCATTAGCTTCTGGTATGCTTCGCTGTAGTCTTGGTGACACTTCATGTAATGAAACATTAAAACTTTATTGCTCTAAAATTATATAAAGCACAAAAAAATCATGTACCAATAAACTCGATAATCTAAATGCTTTTGGAAGAAAGACTTTACTTCTTGAATTAGTAAATCATCTGAACAAGGAAAAGTCCGCTTTCCCAAAGTTGTCGGGATTCACATTTTGTACAGAAAATGTTTAATTTCTTCATATTACTAAGAAACCTTTTAGAAGTTTCTACGTCTAGAAATCCTCGTAAATAATTTTCAAAATGCAAACATCAGTTTTAATTAAGAGTACTAAACATTTATATGCATGTTCATATAAAACGGTTATTTACGTATTGGACTTCGCGAAATTATTTGTTGTCATATTTCATTTCCTCTCATCTGTGCCCCCCAGTGGCACAGCCGTATGTTTGCGGACTTACAACGCTAGAAACCGGGTTTCGAT